>NC_090649.1:353065093-353157593 GCF_040937935.1 Hyperolius riggenbachi | reverse complement strand
CTCCTATGTTGCTGTCACTTAAAGTAAGTAGTAAAATTCTGATATTACCTACAGATTTTGGACTAACTAATATACACAAAACAGTCCCAAGACTTTAGGGGTTTTAATTGGAACAGCATCAGTCTTTATTCTTCAATAGTATAAAATCTTCTCAGTTCGCAGTTGTGAATTGTAGACAATTCATACAAAGATCCACTGTACAGAACCATAAGCTGCCTGACACGTGTTTCACGGTCAGAAGCCGCTTCTTCAGAGGCACACAAATGCGTAGGTATCAGGATAAAACCCAAGCTTAAGAGACTACAATCTAAGATGCAGAGTGTCCAGACATGACACTAGGATATGCTGTCTGCAGCAATGAGCAGGAACGTGTAAGGTCGCCCCTGTAAGATAGGGTGATCTTACACATTCCTGCTGGACCCTGTGTCGAAGCCTGTATTACCACAGCTACACTGTTATAAAATTAAAACCAATTAAAGGGAAAGTAGATGATAGTTCCTCAAACCTGGCTCTTTCTGAGTTAGGCACTGATACTTGAGACAGATCAATTCGGCACCCGCGCTGCACCGGGTTGGGCAACGGCTACAAAATCCCCATAATTTTGGTGCAATAGCCAAGCTCCCAATTATGTACAGAAGGGAGGGAATATGTGATCAATATGGAATTTATTTTTTTATTCCCCAAGATAACCTAGCACAAGGAAAGCAGTCTTTCAGCTTCTCCCTGCGCCCAAAATACACGCGGCCAGAACATTTGTACTCCTGATATAGCCTGAGGAAGTTGGCAGTCAGTCTCATGAAAAGTGTTGCCAGCTATTAATTAAAGTTTTCATGATCAAAAGATTGTGTCTTCCTGTTGGTACGCCACTTCCTATTTTCATTTTTGTTTTTAAGCTATTTTATTGATGCTTGGAGGGGCCTCTGCCCTCTAATCTTCCTTGAATTGTATACCGCCCCAACCAGGATGCTCAGTGCCTGAGTCTGGTCCACCAGAGTGCTATCCCCTCTGATTTTACAAGAAACAACCAAAACCCAGTGTGTATCCGGTACATCCAAATAGAGGCGGATTTTCTCCACGTGCTAAACTTGGTTTGTTGCCCAGCCAGAAACCTTGTTCTGTGAGTATCCTTTAGTTTCCACTTAGCTTGTGTGGGTCTTGCAGGATATGTGCTGACACTTGTAGGTATGCGAGTACGCATCCGAATCACCAAGCCGTGCAGTGCACGCCTATAGGGATTCCAGTGCGTGCTGCAGCATGCTGTCCAGAATCACACCGACATGTGATCTGGGCAGCAAGATATTTCCTGAAATAGGCAGCATTTTTCCAGGTGACTTCATCTGCGGAGAAACTCTACTAATTTGTCCCTAGTGAAAAAGGGCTCTTGCTTTCATGCTTTCTGCTTTTAAAGAGGATCCTGTAACTTAAAAATTCCCCTGGGGGCTACTCACTTCCGTAGGGGGAAGCCTCTGTATCCTATTGAGGCTTCCCCGTTCTCCTGTGTCCCACGGCGGTCTTGCTGCAGCCTACTGAACAGCGGGCATGTACCGTATGTTTCGGACCATAAGACGCACCGGACCATAAGACGCACCTAGGTTTAGAGTGAAAAAAACTGGAAAAAAATATATACTAAAACTGGTGAATCTATTGTGCAGGGGCATCTTGTAGAGCTCCCAGTTACAGATATGGTTGCAGGAACGTAAATGTGCTGCCTGGACAATTCATGGCATCCTCCTGATTGCAATAGCCCCCACTGGGGCTATTGCAATCAGGAGGATGCCATGAATTGGCAATGGTAGTGAGATGGGTGCCTGTAACTTTAGGTGATCAGCGGTAAGCTGTTACTAAACAAAGTGGGTGTCACTGACCCAGAGGGTTGTAACTGTGAAAGTGCAACCAGGGGTGCCCTGAAGCTGCAGAGATATGACTGGGTGACAAGAGTACACAGAATGATGTATGCTGCGGTTTCAGTTCAGAAGTGTGTGGAAGTAGATGCATGTAGAGAGCCTGTTAGACAGCGTGCAAATGTATTATTAGTTATTGTATTTATAAAGCACTAACATTTATGCAGCGCTGGACAATAAATAAAATAATATAATGCATGACAGATGTTCTACAAAGCAAATGGTACAAAATACAAAATGTATTTAAACATTTGATCAGCCAGTGTTGTCAGCTGCAAGAGAGCTCCAAGAGAATTGGAAGTTGTTGGTGTGGAGTGTGCAATAATTTTAAAGCCCAGCCCCAGAAAAATTTAAATATTTTAGTGTTTTATAATATTGAAAAGAAAAACAAGTTTGCTTTCCTAAAACAGAAAGAATTTGCGATAATTCAGGTTGGAGTGAGCTTGAGATGTCTCCCAGAGCAACACTGCTGAATATATGCAAATTAACCATTGTACCCTTAGAAGCTAAACACACCTCCAGAACAGCTGGAATGCAATGATGTGTCAGCTTGTTAATTTGTACAAAGCCATAATAATCCAACATGCATACAGACTGTTTCGGATTGTTTGATCCTCATCAGTGCATGGCATGGATTAATTTGGCTCTATGGAGTAGGGCTTGTGAATCCGAGAGGCACAGACTAACCAGCGAGCTCATGGTGACCCAGAACTCATTGGAGTGTGTAAGGGACTACAATGGTCCTAAAAGCCCCCTTACTAAGATGTTAAGAAAAACAAAAGTTTGCTTTCCTAAAACAGAAAGAATTTGCGATAATTCAGGTTGGAGTGAGCTTGAGATGTCTCCCAGAGCAACACTGCTGAATATATGCAAATTAACCATTGTACCCTTAGAAGCTAAACACACCTCCAGAACCGCTGGAATGCAATGACGTGTCAGTTTGTTAATTTGTACAGAGCCATAATAATCCACCATGCATACAGACTGTTTCGGATTGTTTGATCCTCATCAGTGCATGGCATGGATTAATTTGGCTCTATGGAGTAGGGCTTGTGAATCTGAGAGGCACAGACTAACCAGCAGATTCTACTATAGTATTGAAAGGTGATAAATATACAAGCTGTCCTGACTCCTGACATGCTGTGTGTTAATCTCACCCTCAGGAACGAGAAGGCATGATGCTGTTAAACCTCACTAGTGTAAAGACCTGAGCAGATCAGCTTGTAACTTGATATCTGCATAGCTGGACGTCTTGTCTCTTCGCTCTCCATTTGTTTTGCAGCCCTTTGATCCTCAGCGCTGTGTTGATCTGCCTCCATCTCTCAGCCCTGTCTTCCCTACATGTCGGGTGAGCTCACGTGATATACCGGAAGTAAGACGGGGCTGAGAGATGGAGGCAGATCAACACAGTGCTGAGGATCAAAGGGCTGCAAAACAAATGGAGAGCGAAGAGACAAGACGTCCAGCTATGCAGATATCAAGTTAAAAGCTGATCTGCTTAGGTCTCTACACTAGTGAGGAACAACAGCATCATGCCTTGTCGTTCCTGAGGGTGAGATTAACACATAGCTGTTTGTTAATTGGAGCGGCAAGTCTCTCCATGGGACCCTGGACTCCGACCATAATTACGGCCAATCACTGCTCTCACTAGTAGCATTGCCCTGTCAGATGTTAGTGGATGTTGTTTAAGAAACGATGTCCACTGGCACCTGATTGGTCACTGCTGCTAAGTGAGTGCAATGATTGGCTGTAATTATGGAGTCCTGGTCCCGGAAAGACTTGCCACTCCAATTAACAAAAAGAGCAACCGCGGCTGCACTATTTACATGTGGGGGACACCTGGAGCAGGTCCTATTCGGGCCATAAGACACATTGACTTTTCCCCCCTACTTTTGGGGGAGAAAAAGTGTGTCTTATGGTACATATTTACCTTCTCGGCTCCAGCGCAGATGGAGTAGCGGCTCTCCGCTCGGAAATAGTCAATATCTGTCGGGTCCGCTCTACTGCGCAGGTGCAAGTCTCCTGTGCCTGCGCAGTAGAGTGGATCCAACAGAGATCGGCTATTTCTGAGTGGAGAGCCGCAACGGTGTCCCCACTGGAAGAGGGAAAGGTAAATATTGCACAACCTGACTAATTGTCAGCTGTGCATTCAGTAGGCTGCAGCGAGACCGCCGTGAGACGCAGGAGGACAGGGAAGCCTCAATAGGATCCAGAGGCTTCCCTCTACCGAGGTGAGTACCCCCCAGGGGAACTTTTTTTTCATTAGAGTCTCTTTAAGCTACAATACTACATTATGTGGACCCCCTTTGTCTCTGTGTGCTTTTGAAAGAGTATCTACATCTTATCTCTCAACCGTCATTAATGAAAAACTTTACAGTACCTAAATTTAAAGCAGTGGGTGGAAAGTGTACTGGTTAAGGACTCGAGACCTGGGTTTGAACCTCATCTCTTCCTGTTCAGTAAGCCAGCATCTATTCAGTAGGAGACCTGGGGAAAGACTCCCTAAAGGTGGCCATACACTGGTCGATGTGCCATTAGATCGACCAGCTGACAGATCCCTATCTGATCGAATCTGATCAGATAGGGATCGTATGGCTGCCTTTACTGCAAACAGATTGTGAATCGATTTCAGCCTGAAACCGATCACAATCTGTTCAGCTGCTCCTGCCGCCTGTCCCCCCCCCCCCCCCCCCCCGTATACATTACCTGAGGCTGGCTCCCGGGCGTCTTCTCCGCACTGCACCGCACCGCTGTTCTTGCTCCATCCCGGCGCTTCCTGTGTTACTCCGTGACCAGGAAGTTCAAATAGAGCGCCCTCTATTTCAACTTCCTGGTCACCGGAGTGACACAGGAAGTATAAGCGTACACTGGGACATGCGGAAATGCGGTGCAGCGAGGAGAAGAGGACCCCGGAGCCAGCTTCAGGTAATGTATACATGCTCGGATCGGGCCCGAATCGTACGCCGCAAGCGACGCGCTCCTACCGCCGGGCGATCGAGGGTAATTTCCCGCACGGCGCGATCGACGAACCGATCCGATTTCGGGAGGGAATCGGATCGGCGGGTGCATTTAGCGCAAGCGATTGGCAACAGATTCGATCCCAGGATCGGATCTGCTGTCGAAACGGCCGTGAATCGAGCCAGTGTATGGCCTGCTTAACACTGCTACTGCCTATAGAGTGGGTCCTAGTGGCTGCAGCTCTGGTGCTTTGAGTTCGCCATGAGAAAACCTCAATATAAATGTTATTTGTATTGTCCCTGTCTAAAGATCTTGATCTGTATTAGCAAAATCATTCTTTGCTGTAAGTTTTGATTTTAAGGTCCTTTTCTGTATTAAGCCTGGAGACATTTTACAGAATATTGAGCTTTTTTACTCTCTCTATTGAGTCACCATCCTTACTTAAAGCTTTTTGCTTTATCTGATAGCTACCACAGTACGATACTGTATTGCTGCATTATTTATGCTTGTTATCCTTTTCTGTGTTATACAGGGCAGCGATTTCGTTATACATATTATGATGACTCTCAAGGAGAAATCTATAGGTCAATTGAAAATTTAGACAGAATGGTAAGTGATGAGTTTTAATTTATGTGGGATTACAAATGTTAGTTTGTGTGGGATTTTTTTGCTATGAACATGGTTTTTCCTAAATTGTGATTCCCTGTTTTTACTGTAGGATTTGTATAATTAAGGATAATGTGTCAAATCAACAAAAAGGATACAAGACCACACTGCTAGACAGGTCCTTCTCAAAAAATTAGCATATTGTGATAACGTTCATTATTTTCTGTAATGTACTGATAAACATTAGACTTTCATATATTTTAGATTCATTACACACAACTGAAGTAGTTCAAGCCTTTTATTGTTTTATTATTGATGATTTGAGCATACAGCTCATGAAAACCCAAAAATCCTATCTAAAAAAATTAGTATATCATGAAAAGGTTCTCTAAACGAGCTATTAACCTAATCATCTGAATCAACTACCGTATTTTTCGGACCATAAGATGCTCCGGACCATAAGACGCACCTAAGTTTAGTGGACAAAAAACAAGGAAGAAAAGATATATACTAAACTTGGTGTGTCCAAGGTACAGGGGTGTCTTGTGGAGCTTTACCTGTTACAGCAATGGCTGATTGAACATGTATGTGGTGCCTGGACAATATGTGGTGGTTACAGCAATCATGAGCCCAAATAGGATAGGTACATCTTCATGTTCATTTAGTGGCAACTTGAGGTTTAACAATAAAGAAGATTCCATTACAGCGGTGCCAAGTGTATTGGTGTTTCTCCTTTCCTTGCACATTCCTTTCACGATGTTAATGTAGTGTTGTACCATCACCTAACTTATGTTAAAATAACTAAAATTGGGGCTCAAAATCAAACGGTGCTTGTATCATTGGTTTTTCGACAGTTTTGAGATCTAGGGACATGTGCACTGCAGTGTTAATGCCAAAAGCCATTTCTGAGCCACATGCACATTCTACATAGCTAATAGTAAGTTATAAATAAAAAGCCCCATGCACATGATTTTCAGACATCTACCATTAGCACTTTTTGTCTTCTACGCAGTTCTTTGATTTGTTAGGACAGATTGTGAAATGACAAGTTAGCACTGTTACCTCATAACTGTCCCCCTCCCCTCTCCACAGAGCAGAATGCTTGGCTGCAGCAGTGTGTTCTGTCATCCAAAATGATAGTTAATCATTTAACTATTGAGTGCCATAGGGACATCAAAATATGTGTCTCTGATTCCCTTTACACTCTGTAGCTTGTAGGGATTATTTGCATTTCATTACAGGAGTAGGACAGCAGGCAAAGTTCCTCCTTATTCATTAACCTTTTCACCTTTTATCAGGCACATAAGCCACTTAAACGATTCACAAGCAGGAGAACTGTCTTTATGAGCTGCTGTTATTCCTTACTACTAGACACAGGCAGATCAGCGTTGTAGTGTGTGCGAGTAACCTGATCCTGGCTCACAGCTGGACGTCTCTTGTCTCTGATCTGTGTTTAGAAGCCCTGCAATCCTGCAGTGTGTCGTCTTTCAGCCCCCTCTTACTTCCTGCATGTCACGTGAGCTCACCCGACATGTAGGAAGACTGGGCTGAGAGAGGACACAGAGCAGGATCACAGGGCTTCTAAACACAGATCAAAGAGAAGACTTCCAGCTGTGAGCCAGGATCAGGTTATTCACACCGCGCTGATCTGCCTGGATCTGAAGTGAGAAATAACAGCAGCTCATAAAAACTCACAGCTCTCCGATCTGAAGTGAGAAATGACAGCAGCTCATAAAGACTCACAGCTCTCCGGGTGAACTGCACACACGCACACACGAGGCTGCCCAGGCACTGCTCAGATCCCGATGGTCTTGGAGGCGGGACCACAGCTCCCTCTTTGAAGCCAATCACTGCACTTGCTGAGCGTCAGTGACCTATCAGAAGTCAGTGGGAGTAGTTCCTTAACAAGCAAAGGAACGACTCCTACTCACTTCTGATAGGTCACTGACACTCAGCAAGTGCAGTGATTTGCTCAGTGAGGGAACTGTGGTCCCGCCTCCGAGACTATCGGGCATCGGTTGCAGAAGGGCTCATCAGGCATCATTAGCAGGTGGGACATCTAGAGCTAGCCCAAATTTTAGCATTTGGACCATAAGACGCACTGACTTTTTCCCCCCCATTTTGGGGGGAGAAAAAGTGCGTCTTATAGTCCGGAAAATACGGTAATTAACTCTAAACACATGCAAAAGACTCCTGAGGCTTTTAAAAACTCCCAGCCTGGTTCATTACTCAAAACCGCAATCATGGGTAAGACTGCCGACCTGACTGCTGTCCAAAAGGCCATCATTGACACCCTCAAGCAAGAGGGTAAGACACAGAAAGAAATTTCTGAACGAATAGGCTGTTCCCAGAGTGCTGTATCAAGGCACCTCAGTGGGAAGTCTGTGGGAAGGAAACAGTGTGGCAGAAAACGCTGCACAACGAGAAGAGGTGACCGGACCCTCAGGAAGATTGTGGAGAAGGGCCGATTCCAGACCTTGGGGGACCTGTGGAAGCAGTGGACTGAGTCTGGAGTAGAAACATCCAGAGCCACAGTGTACAGGCGTGTGCAGGAAATGGGCTACAGGTGCCGCATTCCCCAGGTCAAGCCACTTTTGAACCAGAAACAGCGGCAGAAGCGACTGACCTGGGCTACAGAGAGCAGCACTGGATTGTTGCTCAGTGGTCCAAAGTACTTTTTTCAGATGAAAGCAACTTTTGCATGTCATTCGGAAATTAAGGTGCCAGAGTCTGGAGGAAGACTGGGGAGACGTAAATGCCAAAATGTCAAAAGTCCAGTGTCAATTACCCACAGTCAGTGATTGTCTGGGGTGCCTTGTCAGCTGCTGGTGTTGGTCCACTGTGTTTTATCAAGGGCAGGGTCAATGCAGCTAGCTATCAGGAGATTTTGGAGAACTTCATGCTTCCATCAGCTGAAAAGCTTTATGGAGATGATTTCATTTTTCAGCGCGACCTGGCACCTGCTCACAGTGCCAAAACCATTGGTAAATGGTTTACTGACCATGGTATTACTGTGCTCAATTGGCCTGCCAACTCTCCTGACCTGAACCCCAAAGAGAATCTGTGGGATATTGTGAAGAGAAAGTTGAGAGACGCAAGACCCAACACTCTGGATGAGCTTAAGGCCGCTATCGAACCATCCTGGGGCTCCATAACACCTGAGCAGTGCCACAGGCTGATTGCCTGCATGCCACGCCGCATTGAAGCAGTCATTTCTGCAACAGGATTCCCGACCAAGTATTAAGTGCATAACTGAACATAAATTTTTGAAGGTTGATTTTTTTTTTTTGTTTTAAAAACACTTTTGTTTTATTGGTCGGATGAAATATGCTAATTTTTTGAGATAGGAATTTTGGGTTTTCGTGAGCTGTATGCCAAAATCAATATTAAAACAATAAAAGGCTTGAACTACTTCAGTTGTGTGTAATGAATATAAAATATATGAAAGTCTAATGTTTATCAGTACATTACAGAAAATAATGAACTTTATCACAATATGCTAATTTTTTTTAGAAGGACCTGTACATTCTGTGGTGTTCTAGAGTGCCTTTGTCATTCGTTAAACATTTCTGTACTGGAGAGTCATTTGTATGCTGGGTTTGTGGTATTGAAATCTGTGAAGGAACAGGGGAATGTACACATCATCCCTTCCTTTCACAGGAGGCTACTAAAATGGTGGTACATGGTCTAATCATATCCCAACTCCACTACTGTAACACTCAACTCTGCGGTCTACCAAATACCTGACTGGCACCTCTTCAAAACCTACTAAACTCTGCTGCTCGCCTCATCCACCGTTCCTCCTAATAATTTGATGCAGCCCATCTCTACCAGTCTCTCCATTGGCTACCTATTTACCAAAGGATCCATTTTAAACTATCATACAAAGCTATACATTAAGGGGTCCATACACTCAGACGATTATCGGCCGATTGATTGAAATCGATTGATCGCAAATCGATTGCCCGATCGAACGATTTGTGGCCGATTTCAATCTGACCTGATGGAAAATCTAGGTGGATCTGTTGAGATGGATTATCATTTTGCATTGGACCTTATGAAATGAATGCCATCAGATTGATTTTCAATAGATTTCAAACTGAAATCTAGTGGAAATCTGTTCCTAGTAAAACATTTTCCTAAACACATTAGATAGAGATCAATCAGATGCTAATCTAACGAGTGTATGGCCACCTTAAGTTGCCACCTTACAACTGCTCACTAATCTTCAGATACCATCCCACCCGGTACCTTTGCTCCTCCAAGGAGACCCTCTTGTCCTCTAGCTTGGTCACCTACTCCAGAGTTTTGAACTATTTTTGTATCTATTTCCCCAGTAACTCTTTATAGTCTGTTAAAAACAAGCTCTCTGCAGCAATACACTGCTACAAAGATATGGAATTATACACACAGGCACACATGATGTTTCTCACCTGCCTCCTTCCCTTAGCTCCGCTCATAACACACAGACACAGGCTGGGGGCTGGAATGACCAGTCTGTGACCTAAGCTCACAGGGACAGCTTGCGTGCAAGGAAGTACTGAAGAGTGGCAGCAAGTGCATCTGTAGTTGCTACAGATGTTCCATGATAGCACCACTATTGGGACAATCTAATCTGCTCAAAAGCCTTTGAGTTCTGTTTGTGATGTTCACATTTGGTTCGTGTTAATCAACCTTAGTTTTATCACTAGGCAAAAATGATCTTCAAGTTTCCAAAGTAGATAAACACCTGGCACTGCTTCTTCAGTAAGATCAGCTTTATTTAAACAGGATTAACATCAGTCAGATGAACATCAAAAGATGCACATACCCCACAGCCTCACTGAAAGGGAATGGTATGTGCATCTTTTACCTTTCATCTGACTGATGTTAAAGGGACTCTGACCTCTAAAAAGAAATAAAATTGGTACTCACCTGGGGCTTTCTGCAGCCCACCATAGGTTGGGAGGTCCCCCGGCGTGGTCCTGACTCCTCTCCCGGTCCCTCTGCTGCATACCGCACCTGGGACACCCGCGCCGGGTTTCGGCCTCCCGCTTCCTGAACGGGGATGCTTTTCGTCATCACGGTGGCTGGCGTGACAGTACTGCGCATGCGCGATTTAACCACGCATGCGCAGTGCTGTCACGCCGGCCGCCGTGATGACGTTCAGCGGCCAGCGTAATGACGAAGAGCGTCCTCGTTCAGGAAGTGGGAGCCCGACACCCGGCCGTGTCGGCGGTGCGGTATGCGGCGGAGGAACCGGGAGAGGAGCCAGGACCACCCTGGGGGACCTCCCGACCTACGGTGGGCTGCAGAAAGCCCCAGGTGAGTACCAATTTTGTTTCTTTTTAGAGCTCGGAGTCCCTTTAAGCCTGTTTAAAGCAGTAGGATCAGCCATACTATTCCAGGGAAAAAAACACATATATAAGTAGATTGTAACGATTGGTGTCAGCACGCAGAGAGAATCTGATTATTGGTGATCTGCAGTATCACCAAGAATGCAGATATATTCCTGATTATTGATGATCTGCAGAATCACCGATAATACAGATATATTGCTAACCTCTGGACACCTATAGGTATGTGAGTGTTTGGTGTAACAGTAGTACTTTGAGTAATGCACCTGCTGAGCAGGTGATAAGAAGCAGCAAGGAATACTGCTCTTGAGGACACAGGAACCTTCCAGCAGCCTGAGATTCTCCAAGGGGTGGAGTCAGGCTGGAGATAGGAAGGACCAGAGAGTGAGTGACACCTGAAGGTGGATGTCACTATCTGATCTGGAGACTATCTCTTAAGAGGAGAGATAGCTCTCGAGGTCGGGCACGCCTGGTCGGCAACACACGGACAGATAAAGTACAAAGACAGAAGGCTGATTCGTTATCCAAGGCAAGCAGGGTCTGGCAACGGAATATCAGATATGCGAGGTACCAAATCAGAGATCAGAGGGATAGTCAGGAAAGCAGTAAGTCATAACAGATATCAACAATGCCTAGTCTGGGTGTGAGGTCCTTGGTCTCTACACCCCGGTACTAGTCTGAAGAATAACAGATTGATAACACTAGTTCCCTAGTCTGGTGTGAGGTCCGTGGTCTCTACACCCTGGAACTAGTCTGAAGTATAACAGATTGATAATACAAGTTCCCTAGTCTGGGTGTGAGGTCCGGGGTCTCTACACCCTGGAACTAGTCTAAGCATAAACAAAATCACAGTACAAGTAATCTGGCTCAGTGTGAATTCCCAGGTCCCCCTGGTTCAAACACACTGTTGGATCTGACTAAGGTCTGAGTGCTTCCACGTAGTGTTCACAACGGCAGACAACTTGAGACTGGCCAGCAGTAACTATATATGGAGTAGTGCTCTCCGGCACCACCCCTAATTGATCAACCAATAGTAACCTGCTCTGGAGTCAGCTGATCGGCGTGATCAGCTGACCTCTCCTTGCCCAGTATAAGAGTTCTGCCTCTCAGCGCGCGCGTATTCCTAAGCCTGTGTGCACTAACAGACTCAGCCACACCAGACACACGCTGCCGCGTGCAAACCACCGCACTGGACGCGGAACCAGCCACCTTATTGTTGTTATATGCGGCGGTTTTTCCGCGTTCTGCCCTGTTACCAGACGCACGCTTCCGCGTGCAAACCGCCGCATTGTACGCGGAATCAGCCGCCTCCTCAACAGCACACGTGGCGGCTTTTCCGCGTTCTCTCACATAGATTAATACTTGATCTACTTAAATAACACATGTATTGTACTGTCCACGTTTTGATTTCAGTAAATGTTATATAGTAAATGACGAGAATTCTGTTCCTGGTGGGGGCCACGTCGTTTGCCCACAGTAAAGGCTAACTCGTGATGTAATTTCTGCCCTTACTTTTTTTCTTGTCTCCTCCAATCACTGAGTCACCTCAGCCTTGCTTGTAAACACAAGTGAGTAGGGGATCAGGTTTCAGATAAGCAGCAGACAGGGAAATAAAGGGAAGAGGAGGAATATATTCTAGGTAAAAAGAACCCCCAGCATGCAATTCTTTGGCACCGACTACTAAAGAGCCAGTGCTCCTAAGGTATATGATAACTCCAAATCATAACAGCAGAAAACGTTTTGAAAGTTTTGAATGCAGGATTAGCATCTTTATCACTTAATACACTCAGACCAGTTGCTGTTGAAATTTGATTTTTATGGTGACTATACTGCTTTAAATAAAGCTGATCTTAGAGAAGAAGCAGTGCCGGGTGCTTATCTAAGTTGGAAACATGGGCCCATGTGCAATAAACTTTTTTTTTTCCTGAGATTTCGTCTAAAGTGACATTTTTAAACTTGTCAGTAAAATGCCCTTTAACTAGCCGGGCGGTATGGACGAGCTCAGCTCGTCCATCACCGCCGGAGGCTGCCGCTCAGGCCCTGCTGGGACAATTTTCATCAAATAAAAAGCAGCACACGCAGCCGGCACTTTGCCAGCCGCGTGTGCTGCCTGATCGCCGCCGCATCGCGGCGATCCGCCGCGTGCAGCGGTGAAAGAGGGTCCCCCCAGCCGCCTAAGCCCAGCGTAGCCGGAACAAAAAGTTCCGGCCAGCGCTAAGGGCTGGATCGGAGGCGGCTGACGTCAGGACGTCCATGACGTCACTCCGCTCGTCGCTCATTGCGGCCTTCCGTGTTACTTCTGGTCGGATCAGAAGAACGCATCCGGAGCGCCCTGAAAGTTGGCTGCATGAAATAGTTTTTTTTTTTATTAAAAAAAAACCCTCCCGCAGCCGCCCTGGCGATCTTAATAGAACGCCAGGGTGGTTAAGCCACTAGAAAGCAAGAAAATACACAAAATAATTTTGCAAGTACCTTTTCACCTACTTTTCAGTACATTTTCAATTGAAAAGTGCTGGAAAGTTATTTTAAATAGAAGATGAAACATTATCTACTAGTAGAAAACTTACGTGAAAAAGTTAATTGCATATGGGCCCTACTGTGAACTCTATCTCTGGGGCACCCAGAGCACACTTAATACTCTACCCAGTGTACCCATCCTCCACGCATCTGAACACAAACTAAAACAAGCTAACAGTGCCTGCTTCTTTTCTCTCTATCTATTAAGTATAAAAAGTATCTAAAGCTGGCCATAAACACATCAATTTTGATAATATTGATTGAATCTGTCAGTAATCTGTTGCTCATACATATCTAATCGATTGACTTTCAATCAACCTTTGTTGTCTATCGACCAAAAGTCTGATTGGACATGTTGGGAAATCCTTTGTGGGATGAGGGAGGGAGAAGAGCTGGCCCATAGCTTTACACAGTCTTGAGCAGTATGGAGTGTGTATTTTGATTGAATATAGTCCTTAAGATGTGAAGATAGAGTGCACACCAGATGACACTGCATGCCAGTCACTGATAATATCTTCCAAGTGGGGCAACATCCAGTAAGATATATATTGTAGTTAGGAATTCAAAGTGAGATAAAGATAACCGGGAGCAGCTCACTTGTATATGTAAAACATCAAACTTTAATCCAAATAACTCTTCTCAGAAAAACAGCAGTAAAAAAACAAGTATACTTATCACACCAACGGCTCAGCAAAGTGACAGGTCTGTGGGAGGTGCGGAGGAGTGTGAGCTGCTCCCGGATATCTTTATCTCACTTTGAATTCCTGTAGTTTGATTGAAGCTTGATGCATTTCTGTTTAAATCAAAATCCAGCTTGCCATGATAGGAGTCTTATCACTACGAAATCCAATGCTTAATGGTAAAGCGATTGATTGGCTAGGCTTATGAGGTCGTAATTGACCTGTGTATGGCAGTAGGGATGAGCGAGCGAAACTGACAAGTTGGTCTTGCAGTGAATCAGCCCTAATCTTGCTTAGCGAGATTCTCACAAACTCAGCAGTCTGAGGAAGTACGAGGAACAATCAAATATTTTAATGTGTAAACACATGTAGTCGATCTTAAACCGATCATGAACTACCACCTTATTTATGTTAACATGATTATTTTATGATTGACAAAAAAGAATTCTCACTGCTGATCAATATTTAAATCGATTTTAGCCCTTAATTAATATCAGTAGAAAGATGTGAATTATTGTTAACCGTGTTTAAAATATAATTTCACTTTTTGTCTAATAGAATTTCTACCATTAGCATGATTATTTTATGATAGACAAGACCCCAACTTCTCACTAGTGGCGTAGCTAAGGAGCTGTGGGCCCCGATGCAAGTTTTACAATGGGGCCCCCCCAAGAACTCTATACATAACAATTGATACGGCGCACCAAAACCTGCCAAGAACAATCACAGTGTCAGAGGTGCAAGAACAGGATGGGGAACAGTTTGTTAATGATTAACACTATTCAAAGTATCTATAGAAGTGATTATTAAGAGCAGAGGACCAATAGAGAGCTAATTTTGCAGTTAAGGGAGGGCCCCTCGGGGCCCCTCTGGCCCAAGGGCCCCGATGCGGTCGCAACCTCTGCAACCCCTATTGCTACGCCCCTGCTTCTCACTTTGATTTGGGTTCGATTAGACATTTTGTTTGATCAAGCTTCTATTATTATGCTAGTTTCACAAAACTGATCCAAAGTTTGACAAAAAACTTGTGAAATTGCCAGCGATGATTTCGCTCATCCCTAACGGCTAGGCCTTCAGCCAGCAAGGCCAGTAAAAACCCTCAACTCCCTTGGCTATCTGCTCCGTTAGGGCTCTTTGAGATGGAAGGTTGAAGGCAATGAATTTACCACCTATATATACTGTGTGGGGGTATCTACATGTGGAGTTCACACATCTGGCCTGTAGATGGCACTGTTCTACTTGTTTTGCTGCATAAGAGAGTTGGACAAAAATGTGTAGACCTGCTAAGAAATAAAACATTAGAAGTCTGTTTCCAGTACAGGAGGAGTTCAGAAACTTCAGTTGTTATCTATGCAAAAGAGCTTCTCTGAACTCTGGCACCAAACTTTGGTTGCAGACAGCCCTGTCTTCTAAAGCACTTATTGTCTCTTACTGTTTCTTGTTTGTTTAAGGTTTTTCTGCAGAGGAAAGTTCAAAAGGTCATTAGCCTGCTCTGTTTCATCATTTAAAATGTTGAGGGTAGTGTGTAAACTGCAAATATTAGAGCATGATGCAGTGTTATTAAAAAAAAAAAAAGTTTAACTGAAAATAAAAATTGGACTATTTTCTTTGCTACTAATTCGTGCAGAGATACAGAGGCGCCCAAAGATTAAAATACTGTACTTAAAAAATCTCGAAGAGGGGGGGGGGTGCTGGATGACACACCTCCCCAGTAACGACAAATCGCACTGATTCACATAAAGACAACCAGCTTTATTCTTACTCCACAACAATATTTGCAACGCGTTTCACGGGTCTGATGCCCGCCTCCTCAGGCACATAAAAAAGGGGGAGTAACTTGATTTGTCAGGTGTATATATTGTTGTGGAGTAAGAATAAAGCTGGTTGTCTTTATGTGAATCAGTGCGATTTGTCGTTACTGGGGAGGTGTGTCATCCAGCACCCCCCCCTCTTCGAGATTTTTTAAGTACAGTATTTTAATCTTTGGGCGCCTCTGTATCTCTGCACGAATAAGATTGTATCCACCGGTGGATGGGTGTGAACACCTTCTGTCTATAGAGAGCGACCTTTTAACCTGAGCGGAGACAGGTCTAAATTCCCCGCCTGCAATGATAGTGGTTGCCTAGATTGGCAACCCACACTTGTGAGTATATTTCCTTTTCTATATAAATTTGTGGAATAATAACAATAATACACTATTGGGGCTCTCGTTTTCCATTTGTCTTCTTTGCTACTAATGTTCTAAATGTTCTATTAATTATCTGTACAACACAAAACCAATTCATTATATCATAGTATTTTTTTGCTTCACTGTCACTTTAAGGCTAGTTGCCCACTTGGGGGGGAGGGGGTGTTAATGTTAGCCACCCACTGGGGGGGTTAAGGTTTGGTGCCCTCCAGGGAGGGGTTTAAAATTCGGCATGGCCAGGGGGGGTTGTGTGTGAGAGTAGAGAGGTTAGGTCCTCTGAAATTTTGCTATTAAGAATTAAGCAGTAGAATATTGGTAAATATTCTTTTACCGGCTATTTTATGCGCCCTTTAAACCAACATTTTTTGGGGGTAAACTCAACACCCAAATTAGTTTGCACGTCTGCTTTATTTGTTCCAGGTCTTACCTACACTCACCTAAAGGATTATTAGGAACCCCATACTAATTTGACCCCCTTTCGCCTTCAGAACTGCCTTAATTGTATGTGGCATTGATTCAACAAGGTGCTCAAAGCATTCTTTAGAAATGTTGGCCCATATTGATAGGATAGCATCTTGCAGTTGATGGAGATTTGTGGGATGCACATCCAAGGCACAAAGCTCCCATTCCACCACATCCCAAAGATGCTCTATTGAGTTGAGATCTGATGACTGTGGGGGCCATTTTTGTACAGTGAACTCATTGTCCTGTTCAAGAAACCAATTTGAAATGATTCGAGCTTTGTGACATGGTACATTATCCTGCTGGAAGTAGCCATCAGAGGATGGGTACATGGTGGTCATGAATGGATAGACCTGGTCAGAAACAATACTCAGGTAGCACATGGCATTTAAACAATGCCCAATTGACGCTAAGGGAGCCTAAAGTGTGCTAAGAAAACCTCCCCCACACCATTACTCCACCACCACCACCAGCCTGCACAGTGGTAACAAGGCATGATGGATCCATGTTCTCTGTAAAGATCTGCTCAGCTGTCTGCACAGGCAGACAGCTGTTTGACCATTCCTTAAGTCTGAGGGCTGCAGGTCTCTGGAAAAGAGACCTGTCTTTACTTTGCAAGTTTCAGACTTGCTCTGTCACTGAGGAATTTGCATACACTTGTCATGCAAATTGCCTAGCCGCCTCCTTTGTAGGCTTGCAGTATAAATACCATGTTCTCCCAGGATCCTTTGCTGGTCATGATGGTTTGTTACTGCTAAAACTCTCCTGGAGTGTCAGCCTTGCTATTGTTTGCTAAAGATTATCTTAGAGTATTCCTGGGGACTGCACTAGGCACTCCTTCTAGTGCAGTCAGTATTATTTGTATTGCCTTGTTCTCCCTCTCTGTCTCGATTGCCTTGTCGCCAGCGGCGGTCGACAGGGAATCGTTCTGTCTGTCTGGGAGTGTAGGCCAGAGCTGTGGTTGCTACTGGCTGCTCCATCTGTCTGGATTGCATTCGCCCTAGTGGTAGTGGCAGTGCTTCCTTCTGTGTTCTGCCTTAGGGGTGCTAGCCAGAGCAGCGGTTGCTACTGGTTACTCCTTCTGTCTGTCTTGCCGTGTGGATCGCAAAGAGCAGTGGATCCTGCTAGGCCTATTCCTGTACTCGGATCACACTTGCTCTGGTGGAAAAGAGCAGTGGATCCTGCTAGCTCTGTTTCTGTACTTGGTTCACATTCGCTCTGGCGGAAAGAGCAGTGGATCCTTCCTGTCCTGTCCCTGAACTCGGATCACACTCGCTCTGGCGGAAGAGCGGTGGATCTTATCTGACCTATTCCTGTTTTCCGTTCGTCTGTCTGTCTGGAGCAAACGCTTGCGGTTGCCTGAGGCAAGGCAGCCGTTTAACAAGCGTTCCTGTTATTTGTTCATTTGTGTTCATTCGTTAGTCAGGGTGGCGTGCTTGTCTCTGTTGCGCTTATCGTGTGGAGACCGCGCCGTAAACGCGCTTGTCGCTGTTGCGCCTAACGCGCGGTGACCGCATTTAGGTATTGCGTTTGTTATTTTCGTTGACATTCTCATTGTATGATATGCTGTGCCTTTCGCTCTGCTCCTGTGTTTAACCTTTACTCTGTCTTGTGTCACTGTTTGCAATCGCTACTCTTGCGATTGTGTTCACACTTTGGTTTTCGCTGTTGTATGTCGACCGTCGCCGGGCGGCGACTAGATTGGTAGACATACATTCTGTCTCTGTGCTCTCTCCCTCGAGAGAAACTATCCTACTCCGTATTGCCCCATTACGTACAATCCTTATCTGGCATCTGTGGCTAGAGTTGGGCGAACTGATAGCGCAACTGCAGCCGAACTGTTCGGCTGCCCAACCTGTCATGTGGCTGTGGCTCTTACTACTTCCGGGTCGCAATGACCCGGAGTAGTACGTCTGCGCTGGCCCGGCGGAGCGCGTCCTAGATCGCGCTCCCGTTGCCGGGCACTCTCTGCGCATGTGTGTGACGTCATGAGTGACGTCACACACATGCGCAGAGAGAGCCCGGCAACGGGAGCGCGATCTAGGACGCGCTCCGCCGGGCCAGCGCAGACGTACTACTCCGGGTCATTGCGACCCGGAAGTAGTAAGCGCCACAGCCACATGACAGGTTGGGCAGCCGAACAGTTCGGCTGCAGTTGCGCTAACAGTTCGCCCAACTCTATCTGTGGCTGTGCAGAGGATCTGTTCCTCTGCACTCCACAGCTCCATCTGCCGGTTGGAATTCCTCTCTACGGGTGCATCCACACCTTAGCTGGGTTCTCTTATCCAAACGTTTGTGGAGTATTTCCGTGGTGCCGGTGCGCAGGTTGTGCGCTGACCACGGAGATAATTCCACAATCGTTACATTCTCATTCTGTTTACGACAAATTCTGACTCTACCATTTGAATGTCTCAACAGAAATCGGACCAGGGAACATTTTTCCAGTCTTCAACTGTACAATTTTGGTGAGCTCCTGCAAATTGTAGCTTCTTTTTCCTATTTGTAGTGGAGATGAGGGGTACCCGGTGGGGTCTTCTGCTGTTGTAGCCCATTCGCCTCAAGGTGGTTGTGCATGTTGTGGCTTCACAAACGCTTTGCTGTATACCTCGGTTGTAACTAGTGATTATTTCAGTCAACATTGCTCTATCAGCTTGAATCAGTCGGCCCATTCTCTTTTGACCTCTAGCATCAACCAGGCATTTTCGCCCACAGGACTGCCGCATACTGGATGTTTTTCCCTTTTCACACCATTCTTTGTAAACCCTAGAAATGGTTGTGCGTGAAAATCTCAGTAACTGCGCATATTGTGGAATACTCGTCTGGCACCAACAACCATGCCATGCTCAAAATTGCTTAAATCACCTTTCTTTCCCATTCTGACATTGTTTGGAGTTCAGGAGATTGTCTTGACCAGGACCACACCCCTAAATGCATTAAAGCAACTGCCATGTGATTGGTTGATTAGATAATTGCATTAATGAGAAATTGAACAGGTGCTCCTAATAATCCTTTAGGTGAGTTCTATTGGTAGATTCATAGGTAAAGGACAAAAAACGAGAATAAGCTATAGGCTGCAAACAGCAGAAAGAGAGAGGGTGGGACTAGCAGTACCCAATTTTAAATATATACAGTGGTGTGAAAAACTATTTGCCCCCTTCCTGATTTCTTATTCTTTTGCATGTTTGTCACACTGAAATGTTTCTGCTCATCAAAAACCGTTAACTATTAGTCAAAGATAACATAATTGAACACAAAATGCAGTTTTAAATGATGGTTTTTATTGTTTAGTGAGAAAAAAAAACTCAAAACCTACATGGCCCTGTGTGAAAAAGAAATTGCCCCCTGAACCTAATAACTGGTTGGGCCACCCTTAGCAGCAATAACTGCAATCAAGTGTTTGCGATAACTTGCAACAAGTCTTTTACAGCGCTCTGGAGGAATTTTGGCCCACTCATCTTTGCAGAATTGTTGTAATTCAGCTTTATTTGAGGGTTTTCTAGCATGAACCGCCTTTTTAAGGTCCTGCCACAACATCTCAATAAAATTCAGGTCAGGACTTTGACTAGGCCACTCCAAAGTCTTCATTTTGTTTTTCTTCAGCCATTCAGAGGTGGATTTGCTGGTGTGTTTTGGGTCATTGTCCTGCTGCAGCACCCAAGATCGCTACAGCTTGGAGTTGACGAACAGATGGCCGGACATTCTCCTTCAGGATTTTTTGGTAGACAGTAGAATTCATGGTTCCATCTATCACAGCAAGCCTTCCAGGTCCTGAAGCAGCAAAACAACCCCAGACCATCATACTACCACCACCATATTTTACTGTTAGTATGATGTTCTTTTGCTGAAATGCTGTGTTACTTCTACACCAGATGTAACGGGACACGCACCTTCCAAAAAGTTAAACTTTTGTCTCGTTGGTCCACAAGGTATTTTCCCATGGCAATCATTGAGATGTTTTTTAGCAAAATTGAGACGAGACTTAATGTTCTTTTTGCTTACAAGTGGTTTGTGCCTTGGAAATCTGCCATGCAGGCAGTTTTTTTTTTCTTTTTTTTTTGAGTTTTTCAAACAGTAAAATATTATAACGTTTTCGCCTTATCTACAGAAGTTAAGAGCAGGAAATAGCTTGAATAGCTTTAAATCAAGATTTTGCATATTTCAGGAATCTTCATTAGCAGTTATTATCCCAAGCATTGTTCAAGGTTATTAATAATAGTTCTTCTATTTGACTTATTTCAATAGGCACACAGTAATTATAGCTTCGTATCACAATATTACTTCTGTATCCTCTATTAAACTA
This sequence comes from Hyperolius riggenbachi, assembly GCF_040937935.1. Classification (NCBI taxonomy): domain Eukaryota; kingdom Metazoa; phylum Chordata; class Amphibia; order Anura; family Hyperoliidae; genus Hyperolius; species Hyperolius riggenbachi. The sequence goes on along the minus strand of NC_090649.1, from coordinate 353,136,645 downwards.
GAATAACTAAAATAACTCCTCTCCTCTCCTAACGCTCCACACCTCCCACACTCTCGCTAACTCAAATCTGTCTGCTCTACCGGGAAATACTTAACCAACTCATATTTCCAAAACTCCCAGGTTTCCTCCTATTTTATGAAGTAGATACCACGTTGTGTTTTCAAAAGGTTTCATGAGATGGTAGATTTGAGGGGTAGTATAAAATGTCTCAATATATTTCCTCCAGGTTTTGAAGAACTTTTGAATCCTTGTTTTATTGCTTTTTTCAAAGTTTAACTTTTCCATCTGAAGGAGGTAGTCAACTAACTCTCTTATCTGCGTCTTCGGGGGAGATTCTGACATTATCCAGTGTTTTAATATTGCTTTTTGGGTTGCTAAAAGATACAAATGTTCAAACTTAGTAATTGATGGGGAAGTCTTATCGCTCTGTGAGTCCTTAGCATGAAATAAACAAAATAGTGGATCACTTTCCCTCTTGTGTCCTGTTACCTTGTTCATATCGCTCAAAGCATCATCCCATACGCTCCTAATCTTAGGACATTCCCAGAGCATGTGGTTTAGATTGGGGGTAATATCAGCACATTTTGGGCAGGGCGCTTGATCTGGCTGTAGTTGTATAATATTTTCTCCGGCTTTCCTATACTCATGTTTAAAAGGGCCTTGGATTGGAATATAAGCTCTGTGGATAATTTTCAAAAACATTTTTCTCCAGTCCTCACTTATTATTGCTTTCCTCACCTCTAGCCAACTATTTTGTGAAGTCTCTATAAACTGCTCTTTTGTAATCGAGAGGAATTCTGCCCACTTTCCTACATATTTATTGTATCTATTGGGAATCATTACCGATTCTCTCAAGGTAGAGTAGAGCCACGAAAGTGATCTTTGTTCTTGTGGTCTTTTTAAGATGTCCTCAAATATTTTATGAGTCCCAATCTTCCCTTCTCTTCCCAGTGTTGATGTTATGAAACTAGATACTTGTTTGTAGAAAAATATGTGTTTCCTTAGTGTGGGATATTTCATTTGCATGTCACTAAATGGCATCAAAGTGGAGTCTGGAGTTAGTATTCCTTGTAATTGATCCAATCCAGCCTCTGCCCACTGCACGTATGCCGAATGAAGTAAACCTGGTGGGAATCCTGGGTTATGTAGAAATGGCATACTAGGTGAGAGATGACCGTGTAATCGAAGTTTTTTCTTCACCTCTCTCCAGCATATTATTGTATCCCTAATGATTATATTTTGTTTAATATGTTGTGGTAATGAGCCCAGCTTTGTGTGTAATATGCCCTGGAAGGAGTATGGAGCTATCAAGATTTTGTCAAGGTCAGTTAAAGTTACATAAGATGTGTCTCCTATCCAGTCTCTAATGTGCCTGAAAATTGCTGCTAAATTGTAAAGTCGAATATCTGGTAAATTAAGGCCTATATGGTGAATTGGGGTTTTCAATTTACAGAGGGCGATTCGTGGTTTTTTTGAGGCCCATATGAATTTTGAAAATGCGCTTTCTAATCGTTGAATATCTTTGTGTTTGATAAGCATAGGTAAGGTTTGCATAGGGTACAGTAGTCTAGCAAAGCTGATCATTTTTATAAGGTGGACCCTTCCCATCAAGGAAATTGGAAGAGATTCCCAATTTTGAAGTTCCTTTAATATTTTAGTGATGAGTGGAGAGAAATTTAGGCCATATAATTGGGTTATATCTTTCGGTATCTTAATACCTAAGTAAGTTATAAAGGACGAGGCTCGTTTTACCTGACATATAGTATGTGTCGAGTTGGTATCTCTGAACCCTAAGTATAATAATTCACTCTTATGATAATTGATAGCTAACCCCGACAGAGAGCCAAACATATTAATATAATCAATGACTAAGGGTAAATCCCTATCAGGGTTTGCCATGTATAGCATAATGTCATCCGCGAAAAGGGATGTATAAAGGACCCTGGGGCCCACCCGGATCCCCTCGAAAATCTCTGAAAGGGAAAGGGCACGGGCCAGGGGCTCCAGTGCTAAATTAAATAATAATGGGGATAGAGGACATCCTTGTCTCGTGCCCCTTCCCAGGGAGAAGGCGGGACCCAGGGCCCCTGGAATAGACACCCTAGCGGTTGGATTAGCATACATTAAATCCACATAGGTAAGGAAGTTTCCTTCAAATCCATATGATTTCAACACTGTAAACAACCAGGACCACTCAATGCTATCGAAGGCCTTCTCAGCATCAAGAGCCAAGAAGGCCTCCGATCCCTTCCATTTCCCATGCATTCTACCATATTCCAAAATCGCCAAGGTCTTACGGATATTGATAACAGCACTTCTCCCTCTAACAAACCCCACTTGATTATTTAAGACAAGATCAGGAAGTATCTCTGCCAATCTATTAGCCATGATTTTTGACATTAACTTAAAATCAATGTTCAAGAGGGAAATTGGTCTATAAGAGGATGGTTCCAGAGGATCCTTTCCGGGTTTGGCAATCAACTTAATTCTAGCATCGTTAGCTGTAGGGAGAAATTGTTTCTCTTTGATAATATGGTTGTATAATGCCGCTAAGGTGTTAACTACATCTTTCTTTAATAATTTAAAGAATTCTATAGGAAGGCCATCCGGGCCTGGTGCCTTTCCTAGAGAGGAGTTTTTAATTATAGTGGAGACCTCTTGTGGTGTAATGGGTGAGTTCAGGATATCCAGGTCCTGCTCCGAAAGTTTAGGGAGAGATATAGATTTCATGTGTTGATTCTGGTCAGCTACTTTTGGGGTTTTTGAATGATATAAATTCTGGTAATAAGAATGAAATACTTCCAGTATCTCATGTTGATCTTTGCAGATTTTCCCCTGGTGATTTTTAATTTGAGAAATCACTGATCTTGTCCATTTTGGTTTAGTTAAGTTTGCTAACATTCGTCTGGATTTGTTCCCCAATTTAAAAAAATGTGCTGCTCTGTAAGACCTGAACGTTTTGTCATATTTTTCTAACCAAGTGTCTGCTTCCTTTTTTATTGCTATCCAATTATCTCGTTTGGTGGGGATGGGGTCATTTAAATAAGAGACATAAGCTTGTCTAGCTTCTTTGCATACTCAAGTGTAGTTTTCCATGGTTTTTTTCCGATGCGAACTGGCAAATGACATAATTTGTCCCCTGAGTACCGCTTTTGCTGTTTCCCAAAACAAAGTAGGTTGCTCCCAGTGCTGTTTATTGTTAGAGCAGTAATCCCTCCACCACAGAACTATGTCGGCAGCAAACTGTTCGTCATTTGTAGATTGCTTGGGGGAGTTATAAATAGTGGCTATGACAGGAGCATGGTCAGAGATTACTAAGGCTTTAATGTTTATTGTATGAAATGCTGTAACTAGATTGGGGGAGGCAAGAATATTGTCAATACGTGAGTGTGAACTGTGGACGTGTGAGAAATGTGAATAATCTTTTTCAAATGGATTATGTCTCCAAACGTCTACTAAGTCCGTGGACTGAATGAAGGAATATAGCGTTGTGTCCTGTTTTCTTTGAGAGGGGAGGGTCATCTGAGGTAGTTGTCTATCCATTTGAGGATTTGGGACAGCATTAAAGTCACCCATCACCATTATCTTGGTATGTCTAGGAACTTTATTTATGTCACTCGCCAATTTCTGGAAAAAAAATTGAGTTATCTGAATTAGGAGCATATATTCCCCAGATAAGTAGCATAGAATTGTTAACGGAAACCTTGAATTTTATCAGTCTCCCATCAAGATCAATTTCATCCAATAACACCGTTCCAGAGAAATTCTTGTGCACTAATACTATTATCCCCGCTTTTCTGCCCTCAGATGGAGAGCCCAAGATTTGGCCTACCCAAAATTTCTTCATTAATCCAAAATCTTTTTGTTTTAGATGTGTTTCCTGGAGGACAGCAATAACTTTCATCTTATCTAGATGTCGTAGAACCTGGGTTCTTTTCTGTGGTGTTCTAAGGCCTCTCACATTCCACGTGACAATTTTCATGGAGGTTTATATACAAAGAGTGTGAGGGGTCTCAGACAACACAGAGTTACCAATATTTTTAGTTGTGTGGAGTGAATGTCCCAGCAGCATCCATCCCACCATTCCATTTTAAACCCGATAGTACAATCATAACAATGTAAATATTTGTTACATGAGCAGCGAGAGGTCCTAAGACCAGGGAGGGGGGTCAGGAGAGGGGAGACCAAACAATAAACTATATACATGTCAGTCAGGAGCAAGGAGCAGAACAAATCCCTACTAATAGCACCTAAGCTGGCAAAAAGCCAGTGTGCATCTGCAGGAATGAGTGCATCCCCCCTTTCCTCTTGAGTCACATTATCCCATTTTCTTATCGACTTCCTTTTTTCTGAAAGGAACTTAGACTTAAAGCGGTTTAACACCCAGCATTACAACTTTGCTTTAAAAGATTGCTTACAGCTTACAAACTATTATGCCAGATTTTTTTTAAGCAGAAATTCACTGAATGGGTTAAACATGACATTTTAGTGTTGGATTTAACTAGGAATCCACATCTGTTCTTATCTGTAGTTACAAAATGTATCTTTATTTGGAATACAAATAGACCTTTGAAAAGCCTGCTGGGGAAGCCCTCTTTGTTCTCTCAGAGCAGTGTTTGTTTGTTACATTGTAGATAGATACATTTGTAACTAAACAAGCAAGCACGAGGAGAATTTCTAACTAAATGCAGCACTAAAATGTCATGTTTAATCCATTCAGTGAATTTCTGATAAAAAAAAAATCTGGCATAATAGTTTATAAGCTGTAACCAATCTTTTAAAGCAAAGTTGAAATGCTGGGTGTTAGACCACTTTAAGCGATATTGATATTAATGCAATACATGACAAAAAGATGTAAAATCGCAGTATGTGCAAAAAAGAACAATAGCAGGAGCTTCTCTCGCTCCCTATTTCTTTCGTTTGTGAGCATCTCACTCCCAGACTCCTCCTATTATTAATAAAGCACAGGAACAGCTCTCATCAAAGTTATGTCATATATAGTGTTCCGTCCTGCACTTATATATGCGTTTACAAAAAGGATAAATGATTATCTCCCCTATAGCAGTAAATGTAAATCTCTATTTCAGAGATAGCGTAAATCTGCAAGTAGTAGTTGAGAAAAGATATAAAACATCGAAATAAGGAAAAAGACTAGGAAAAACATCTCAATACATCTTCATTCATCCCACACGGATGAATCTTGGCTAGATGGCATGATGGCTAGCTTAGGTGGAGAATCATGGCCTTGGAGAGGGATGGCTGCTAGCTCTGTCTGAGCGTGGTGAATGTGCAGCACGGTTACCCAAAGCTTGAATGAACTTCTCTGCCTCGGCTGGTGAAAGAAATGTGGTAACTTTCCCATCTTCTAAATAAATGTGAAGGGTAGCTGGGTAATTCAGGAAGAAACGCACCTTTTGTTTCACTAGATTTTGGCAGACGGGATTAAAAGCCTTTCTAGCCTTATTAACTTCTGCAGAATAGTCTGCAAACAAAAGCAGCTTGTTCCCCTGGATTTCCAAGGCTCTCTGTGTACGGTAAGCTTTGAAGAGTAATGTTTTCTCCGAATAGTCAAGGTATCTTACAATTACCGGGCGGGGTGTCTTTCTCTCTGGACGTAGTGGACCGATGCGATGTGCCCTTTCAACTTTGAGGGTGGTGTTCATGCCGAGTGCTTTGGGAATGTCTGCCGCGCATAAATTCGCCAAATCATCCGCCTTCACCGACTCAGGGAGGCCGATCACCCGGAGATTATTCCTGCGCGAACGGTTCTCTAGGTCATCAATGCGATCAAACATAATGACCTGTTTGTTGCAAGCAGTTTGTGCTAAGGCTGTAGCCTCCTCCGCTTTGTCGTGTGCATCGCTTACCCGTTGTTCTAGCTGGGCTATCTTGGCCTGGTGTGTTGCCACGTCCTCCTGGATCTTGCGCATCTGTTGTCCCAGTGCCTCCATTATCAAATTGGAAAGTTCCGGGCGTAGTAGAGATACTACCTCATTAGCGAGGTGCCGGTAGTCTAAGTCAAGCCCTTGTTTCGGATTAGGATCGGCATCCGTGTCCGCATCTGAAGCCTCGTGGTCTGAGTCTATCGGTGCCATCTTGGAGTCACGCGGGTCTCCGCGAGTTGGTTTCGGCTGCCGTTTCCCCTTCTCCTTGGTAGCTCTGGTGAGGTATCGGTCCATGGTGGGGCAATCCGCGGTGTCAGACATAAGTCTTTGGATGCTATTCTCGTCCTGTGTGATCGGGGAGATTAGTTAGGAGGAGGTCTGCAGCGGAGCTCACCGCCTATGCTGCCATTCCTCTCAGTGCCGGAACCGGAAGTCATGCAGGCAGTTTTTACCCAGTCTCTTTTTTATGGTGGAGTCGTGAACACTTACCTTAATTGAGGCAAGTGAGGCCTGCAGTTCTTTAGATGTTGTCCTGGGGTCTTTTGTGGCCTCTCGGATGAGTTTTCTCTGCGCTCTTGGGGTAATTTTGGTCGGCTGGCCACTCCTGGGAAGGTTCATCACTGTTCCATGTTTTTGCCATTTGTGGATAATGGCTCTCACTGTGGTTCGCTGGAGTCCCAAAGCTTTAGAAATGGCTTAATAACCTTTACCAGACTGATAGATCTCAATTACAGTACTTTTGTTCTCATTTGTTCCTGAATTTCTTTGAATCTTGGCATGATGTCTAGCTGTTGAGGTGCTTTTGGTCTACTTCTCTGTGTCGGATAGCTCCTATTTAAGTGATTTCTTGATTGAAACAGATGTGGCAGTAATCAGGCCAGGGGGTGACTACAGAAATTGAACTCAGGTGTGATAAACCACAGTTAAGTTATTCTTTAACAAGGGGTGCAATCACTTTTTCACACAGGGCAATGTAGATTTGGAGGTTTTTTTCTCACTAAATAATAAAAAAAAACATCATTTAAAACTGCATTTTGTGTTCAATTATGTTATCTTTGACTAATAGTTAACGGTTTTTGATGAGCAGAAACATTTAAGTGTGACAAACATGCAAAAGAATAAGAAATCAGGAAGGGAGCAAATAGTTTTTCACACCACTGTATGTGAGTCTGCCACACTAGCAAAGATCGTGGATTGGCACAGACATGCGGGGGGGGAAAAGGTGGGTTGCCCTAGAGGAGGACATAGTGGAATGTCCCATAAGTAAAAGGATTGTGCAAGGTAAAGGAGCAGATCTGGTAAAAAATGCGATGGAGATATTTGAAAAGCGTAGGAAAAAAGTAGGATTATCCCCATTGCCAACACCTTTGATACCAATATTAGGTAATACAAAATTTTCCCATGGGTATGCATCCTTTTAGTTATCCTAACTGGAGGGAAGAACGAGATTTAAGAGCAAGGGACTTGGTGGTGGATGCGGAATGGATTCCAGTTCAGGAGGTAGGGGTTTCAAATGAATGGAGTTAGACCCCACTGTAACAATCTGTTATAAATGGGAGAGAGACCTGGGACGAACATTTGCAGATAAACAATGGAAAAAAGTATTGAGCTTAGCCAGCTTTGTCTACCCGGGGAAAAGAAGCGGGATATAAGATATTTGCAAGGTGGCATTACACACCAAAAAGATTGAGTGGTATGTACCCAGGTACTTCGGTGCTGTGTTGGAGCTGTGGCAAGGGAAGGGGGGATATACTGCATATCTTCTGGGGATGCAATGAACTACATGAGTTTTGGGCAGCTATTAAACTCATGTTTCAAATTACATTGGTAGATCCCCAAGAGGATCCAGCTTTTTTCCTCCTCCACTGTAATGATTGGCCGTTAAAGAAATACGAGAGGTCACTGATTTTCTTCTTGGTTAATGCAGCAAGGGCTCTCATAGCAAAACGATGGAAGTCCACTCAAAGTCCCATGTTGAGTGAATGGTTTGAGGAAATAGATGAGATCTGGACGATGGAGGATCTTACTAGTTATGTACATGGAGACATGGAGAGACAGAGAGAGAGATGGAGACAGTGGAAGGAGTTTAACTACTTCAAGGACAATTGTAGGGAGGACGGCCATGTTTTTTTCCTTTTGTGCAATACCAGTTGCCTGGCTGTCCTGCTGATCCTTTGTCTCTAATACTTTTAGCCATAGACCCTGAACAGTCATGCATCATTAATGTCGGAACTGACAAGATTAGCTACATGCTTGTTTCTGGTGTTATTCAGACACTATTGCATCCAAAGACATTAGCAGGGCTGCCAGGAAACTGGTATTGCTTAAGGAGGAATAAATATGGCAGCCTCCTTATACCTCTCCCTACAGTTGTCTTTTCAGCCTTCAGTCATTTTTTTTACCTTATGCATCCGAGCAATTTTCACCTCCCATTCATTCGCCAATAACTTTATCACTACTTATCACAATGAATTGATCTATATCTTGTTTTTTTCCACCATCAATTAGGCTTTCTTTGGGTGGTACATTTTGCTAAAAATTATATTTTTTCTAAATGCATTTTTACAGGCATATTAACCTCCTGGGCGTTACGGACGAGCTCAGCTCATCCAGTAACGCCACAGGGCACTGCTCGGGCCCTGGTGGGCCGATTTGAATAATTTTTTGTTGAAACACTTTGCTAGCTGCGTGTTTCTCCGATCCCCACCGATCCGCCGCTACCCGCCGTGAAAGAGGGGGCCCCCCGCATACCCCGTGCGCAGCCTGGCCAATCGCCGCCAGGCTGCGCTATGGGGTGGATCGGGAATCCCTGTGACGTCACAACGTCGATTACATCATTCCATGGCGACGGGGAAGCCTTGAAGGAAATGCCGTTCACAACAGGATTTCCTGATGGGCTTGATCGCCGGCGGCGATCGGAGGGGTGGGAGGGATGCCGCAGGGAGGGGGGGGGGGGAAATCATGTAGCTAGCGCTAGGCTAGCTACATGATAAAAAAAAAAAGTTTAAAAAACCCTCCCACGGCCGCGGGAATCAAAAAGCCAGGGAGGTTAAGAAAAAATGGAAAAAAATCATGATTTCTCAGTTTTCAGCCATTATAGCTTTAAAATAATACATGCTGCCAGAATTAAACCATACGTATTTTATTTGCCCATTTGTCCCGGTTATTACACCATTTAAATTGTCCCTATCGCAATGTATGGTGCCAATATTTTATTTGGAAATAAAGGTGCATTTTTTTAGCTTTGTGTCCATCACTATTTACAAGCTTATAATTTTAAAACATATTAGTTGTATTCCCTCTTCACATGCATATTAAAAAAGTTCAGCCCCTTAGGTAACTATTTATTTTTAAATTGTAATATTTTTTTTTTTTTTGTAGTTAAAAATGTTATTTTGGTATTATTTGGGTTTGGGAGGTAAACAGTTAATTTTAAATGTAATTTATTGTGTCTTTTTGTATTAAAAATGTTGTGCATGTAGTTTTACTATTTTGAATTAGTTTTTGTTTTTCTATCCTGTGAGCGAGCAAGCTCGCTCACAGGAACTACAAGGACGACGTGATTTTTTTTTTTTTTCAGAAAGACCGCGGCCTCTGAAAAGAAGCCGTTGGTTTTTCTACCGGGGACTTAGATCAATGAATGGAAACAATGTTTCCATTCATTGATCTCCGAGCTACCGGGGGGGGACGGCACGGGAGCGTGTGAACGTGCACAGCAGCCTTTTGGATGTGAAAGTTACATCCAAAAGGCGAACTTAGTTTTACTATTTTGAGTTAGTTTTTGTTTTTCTCGCTCGCTCACAGGAACTACAAGGAGGACATGATTTTTTTTATTTATTTTTTCAGAAAGACTGCGGCCTCTGAAACGAAGCCGTCGTTTTTTCTACCGAGGACTTAGATCGATGAATGGAAACAATGTTTCCATCCATTGATCTCCGAGCTAAGTCACATCCAAAAGGTAAACTTGGTTAGAGTCAAAGGAACTTGAGCAATTGTTCAGAAAGGAGTGATCTAGCTGGGATGGAGATGTTGACCGTAGCCCCCTGGGGTTCAGTGTCAGATAAGAACTATGGTAGCAAAAGATGAAGAGATTACAAAATAAGTAAAGACTGATCTGGGAAAGGGGGGGCTGAGAATGATGAAAGTTGGTGGTTGGCTGGTGGGTGGTTGACGTGAGGGAAGGGGGGGTGGGGGTATAATATTGGAGCTTGAGGAAATGATGAAAAGGATAGGATTAGATGTAAGTACAGAAATCTATAGGTTTTTTTTTGGGGGGAGGGGGAAGCACCTATGTAAAATGAGTTTGAGGGTATGAACAGACTATAATATTAGACAGCATTATACTGTTGTACAGGTGTTTCCTATTAAGAGTTAGACGTGGTCCGAACTTCAATTTTTAAAATAGTTTGCAAATACGCGAACCGGGTGAACCACAATAGACTTCAATGGGCAGGCGAATTTTAAAAACTACAAAAATTGTTTCTGGCCACAAAAGTAATGGAAAAGTGGTTTCAAGGGGTCTAACACCTGGAGGGGGGGCATGGCAGAGTGGGATACATGCCAAAAGTCCCTGGGAAAATTACATATTTGACGCAGAGCAAGGTTATAATCCCTAAAGAGCAGAAATTGCATTGCTAAATTGGAGGCATAACGTGCTTTAAAACATCTTGCGTGTGTATTCATAAATCAGGTAGTGTAAGTAGTGTACTGCTTCACACTGACATACCAAACTGCCGCAAACAGCCACAAAGGCTGTTTATTTGTGTGCTGCTTTTATTATTGTGTGCATACCGTTGGTGTTTGTGTTTTGTGATCAGGTGCCTTCGCAAAGCAGTTGTCCCTAGTTGGGTGTTGGGCTTCCCACGACTCAGTTTCTTTCGGCAGAGGTTGCAGATGGCATTGCTGGTATCAGAGGCAAACCAAACACGCCACACTGGTGAGCTTTGGAATATCGGCATTCGGGTGGTGGCAACAGCAGGCGTAGAAGGGCGTGTTGGCTGGATGACCCCAAGTGCATCACTAAATGCATCATGTGCGAATGACTCCTCTGACACATCAAATGGAGCAGCTGGGTTGCTAGCGGTAGAAGTGTTAAGTTTTTGTGTGAAACCAAAAACTGAGCAGGAGGAGGACGGTGCGTCAAGGAGGTTCTGTGCGGAAGCTGTAGAATATGTGGTGCACTGTTCAAGCCAGTCAACCACATCCTCAGAATCTTGGAGGTTGAGGGTACTTGCCTTCTGAACACTGTACTTTGGTCGAGGGCCGCAGGAAATCACGCCAGCACAACCTCGGAAATACCTGTGGGGTGGCTTGCCTCTGCCTGTTATTTTTCCCATATTGGGGGTATGCAGGACTACTAACAATATTCAATAGTGGTAGACAGTGTGTGTAATCACAAAGAGGCACGCAATCAGTGTCAAATACACAGCAGGTGTGTGTGTATCACTGGGCTGTGCACTTTAACACACACACAGAGATATCCACTGGTCTAATACAGTGTGCAGTCACTCACACACAGATGCAGTGGAAAGATATTGTCAGGCCTGTTGGAATATCCCCTCACATATCCTCTCCAATGGCCCAATCTACCTCCACACGCTTCACCCTATGTGGTGCGTCCCTGCTTGAACGAGAGATGAGAAGACAACACCTACCCGACTTCGGTTACACCCACGCCTTTAGTGTGCAAGGTATTGGAGCTGAATGCAGGGTGAACAAATAAACTTCCAGGCCTAAACAAGAACACAGAGTAGCAAAGTCCAGCAACAGTCCAGGGTCATACATGGGTAAACAGAGATAACGCAGTACAGGAGGGCTAGAAGAGAGGTCAAAGAACGTATCCGAGGTCAAACCAGGCAGCAAACCGTCATAACGATAATCCAGGCAATAGGTCGGTTCAGGCAGCAGACAAGGGAGGTCCAGTAAACAAGCAGAGGTCAAAATCCAGATAATCCAATATAGCAAGAGCAGGTATACAGAGCAACCAGCAAGCTAGAGCTATCACGGGCAACATGCAACTGTCACAACAAGGTTTAAATACTGACAGCATCCAATCAGAGGCCGGCCACATGCACACAACAGCCAATCATACGCCGGCATTAATCCTGTTTAAGGGCCCATTCACACCTGAGCGGGAATCGCACGATTCCCGCTCGCGGCAAACCGCTAGCGGTTCTGCAAGAACCGCTACACATTGTAGCCAGTGGCCGTGTTCTCACTGCCGCGGTTGCGGTTAGCGATAACCGCAACCGCGTTGCATGCAGCGGTTTGCCGGCGACGAGCGCTCCGCGATTTGCGATCGTGATTAGCGTGCATAGCACGCTAATCGTGATCGCTCCAAAACCGCCGCAGTGTCCGGTGATTTTTCCGCGCTAATCGCGGGAAAATCACTCCCGCAGAACGCCGGCGGTAATCGCCGGCGTTCTGCGATTGTAAGTGTGAATGGGCCCTTAAGTGTCAGCTGACAGAGAGATCAGCTGACACAGGTGGCAATACATGTCAGATGACTAACCAGTACTGGCTAGCAAAACACCCTGACTGTGTGTCAGCTATAGCATAGTGGTTAAGAGCATTGCCTTCGACGTGAGAGACCAGGGTTTAATCCCAGCCAGGGTCAACATCCATTATATTATTTATTACATAAACCCCTGCCTAAGTGTCAGCTGACTACCCTGTCAGCTGACACTACTTCTGTCGCCGCCTCAGACCATACTGCGGCCGAGAGGAGCGAGACATCCGCCCATCAGTATGCGCAAAGCGATCCCTTACAGATATGCACTGTGCCACTTGTCTAATACAGTGTGCTGTCAGACAGTGGGACTACAAAGCAGGCAGCAGCTGTCTGTGGGCTGTATATATGCAGTGTCACCCACAAAGAGAGCTATGCTTTAGTAAGTTAAATCACACAAATAGAGTGGGAAGAAATGCAATGATGGTAATACAGTATGTCAGCAAGCAAGGGCCACCTGTGACAGGGCTGTATCTATGCAGTGTCAGTGTCATATACACACACACACAAAATCAGAAGATTAGCCCAAAAAAGAGCTGTTTTGGGGTGCTTGCAACAACAAATTTCAGCGAGGAGCAAGCTAACAAGCCTAACTAATGCTTTCCCTACCTTTGCAGCAATGTCTCTCCCTTCTCTCACTAAGCAGGCAGCAGACAGAGTGAGAACATGGCCGACGCTGCTGCCTTTTATAAGGGGAGGGGGGTCCAGGAGGGAGTGCAGCCTGATTGGCTGCCATGTGTCTGCTGACTGTGATGTACAGGGTCAAAGTTTAGCCCAATGACAAGTATAGGAGGCAGGGCGAACGCGCATAAAAATTCGCTATTTGACGTGGACGCGAACAACAAAAATTTGCACGAACTACCCGCCAGCGAACTGTTTGGGCCATCTCTATTAAGAGTATACTTATCCTTTTGGGGTGTGAGGTACTATTGATTTTATGTGATGCATATGAGATTTTGGTATATTGATATATTGGAAAAATAAAGATATTATAAAAAAAAAAATAGAGTATTGCTAAATATTCTTCTACTGGCTATTTTATGCGCCCTTTAAACCTTTTTTTTTTTTGGGGGGGGGGGTAAACCGCACACCCAAATTAGTTTACAACGCTTCTAAACGTACGCCTCCTGATTACTGAACACAACACATGGACAACAAGGAGGATTTTGGTAGCGTTTTAACAGCCTGAACCTTTATTTCAACATCCAGGTGATCCTGCAAAGCACTTCACAGCTTGGATTTCGGATGTTTGAGAATTACGTGTTTGCCGCAAATGAGAATCTTACTTGATGCTAGAAAATTAACTTTGTCAATTCACTGCCTTGGAGCAGGAGGACAGTGTATATTCTACACTTAAACAGTAGCAGATAAAACTTATGCTCTAACCAACCACATTTACATCTTTGCCCCCTAAAGTAACTGTGGTTGTAGAAAGATATAAATTCCAACAACATGGACAGAATGCTGGTGAATCCACAGTACTCTGTATTGCAGCATTGAGACAGCTGGCAGCTACATGTGATTTTTGGTACTATAGCCGAGAAAATGATAAAACAGAAAGTGCTATGACTGAGGGCCCGTTTCCACTATAGCGTTGCGGAATCGCCGGCGAATCACCGCAGGCAAATCGCATGCGGGTGTGATTCCGCATGCGTTTTTTTGCCGCGATTTCGCATAGGTTAGGGTGATGCGATTTTAACCATGTCACTGTCTGTGTGAATTAACATGGGTACCTATGCGAAATCGCATGCGAATTCGCGGCAAAAAACGCATGGGGAAAACTCATGCGATTTCCCTATTAAATACATTGCGTGCGATTCGCCTGCATTCCACACGCAGGCGAATTCTGAGGGCTGTGCCATGCAGAAAAATCCTGGACAGAAAAACGCACAGCAAAACTGACAAGTGGAAACAGGCCCATCCACTTGTATTGGCTGTGCGAATCCGCATGCGGGAAACGCATGCGGATTCGCGATAGTGAAAACGGGCCCTGAAGCAAAAATAGTCAGGGGACTATAGGTCTATAGGTGCTATACAGCAGAGTTCTCCAGCCCTGTCCTCAAGGCCCACCAACAGTGCATGTTTTGCAGAAAACCACAAACATACACAGGTGAGGTAATTAGTGTCTCAGCAGAGCTGATGAACTGCCTCTGTGGTTCTATACAAAACATGCACTGTTAGTGGGCCTTGAGGACGGGGTTGGGGAACACTGTTAGTAAACAGGCTATAAATCCAGCATCTGTTTCCCCTGAGATGAACATTAACCTTCCTGGCGGTAAGCCCGAGCTGAGCTCGGGGTAAGCCGCCGGAAGGCACCGCTCAGGCCCCGCTGGGCAGATTTGCATAATTTTTTTTTTGCTGCACGCAGCTAGCACTTTGCTAGCTGCGTGCAGTGCCCGATCGCCGCCGCTACCCGCCGATCCGCCGCTATCCGTCGCGCCGCAGCCGCCCCCCCCCCCCCCCAGACCCCGTGCGCTGCCTGGCCAATCAGTGCCAGGCAGCTCTATGGGGTGGATCGGAATCCCCTTTGACGTCACGACGTCGATGACGTCGGTGACGTCATCCCGTCCCCGTCGCCATGGCGACGGGGGAAGCCCTCCGGGAGATCTTGTTCTTTGAAGGGGGGCTGGGGGGATGCCGCTGAGCAGCGGCTATCATGTAGCGAGACTTTGTCTCGCTACATGAAAAAAAAAAAAAATTAAAAAAAAAGATTTGCTGCCCCCTGGCGATTTTTTTGCAAACCGCCAGGAGGGTTAAGGCTCAAAGCAAGGGTGTAACAACATGAACTGTAGCACAGACCTGCACATAGACAAAACCAGTACTGTTTCAGGTGTGGCTCCACACAGCACATGGATACTGGCCAGCAAAGAACGCACAATTCTGAAAATGTATGGAAACCGGACACTTTGAAAAAAATTGTTGTCATTCTAACTGCTAGACAGGTTCAGGAAGATTCTTATCCAGAAGTAATTGTCTTGAAGTGTACCCAAGGCAATCATCAGGTACAAAAGCACATATTAACCTAAGAAGAGGGAAGCCTCTGGATCCTATAGAAGGCTGCCTGTGGTGTCCTCCGGTCTCACGTTGCCAGTAGCGGACACATCAAAGATTTCTAAGAAGGGCTTGTCAGAAATCTGATAGGTGTGGTACTTTTTTTTTTCAAGCTGGAGCTGCTCTTTCATGAGCTGCTCTTTCTGTGATACTGGGTGGCCCCAATGTTTCAGACGGTCCCAACAAGCGGCAGCAGGAACGAGCAGGACCCAAGATGCCTCTATAGCAGTGATGGCTAACCTTGGCACTCCAGCTGTGACAAAACTACAAATCCCATCATGCCTCTGCCTCCCAGAGTTGCTTAGAGCTGTCAGAGTATTGCAATGCCTCATGGGACTTGTAGTTCCACCACAGCTGGAGTGCCAAGGTTAGCCATCACTGCTCTATAGGATCCAAAGGCCTCTCTCTTTTCAGGTAAGTATTTCCTTTTAGCTCCGCAATTCAGCTCGGGTTCACATTAAGTGTGGATAAAAATAACTTTAAATTCAGATAAACTTTTATGCACTTTTACTAATGCCACTGCTAATCAGAACCATTCCATTAAGCTGATTCTTGATACAGGTTTTGCTGTTTCTATACTACATGAGGAAATCTACTTCCAGTACTTTGCAAATACAATCCGCCTCCTATACCTCGTCATTGGGCTAAATTTTGACATTCTACATCACAGTCAGCAAACACACGACAGCCAATCAGGCTGCACTCCCTCATGGACCCTTCCCCCCCTTATAAAAACACCACAGCGTCGGCCATGTTCTCACTCTGCTGATCTTGCTATAGTGAGAAGGGAAAGTGCTTGCTGCAGATGGGGAAAGCGTTAGTTAGGCTATTGTTAACTTGCTCCTCGCTGAATTTTGTTCTTGAAAGCACCCCCAAACAGCTCTTTTGAGAGCTAATATTCTTCTGATCTGTTTTTTTTTTTTTGTTGTTGTGTGTGTGAGACCTCAGACAGACATAGATACAGCCCTGTCGCAACTGGGCCTGGGCTAGTTGCTGTACTTTGCATATCTTTTCACTGCATTTGTGATTTAACTTACTAAAGCATAGCTGTCTTTGTGGGTGACACACTGCATAGATAGAGCCCACAGACAGCTGCCAGGCCAGCTTGGATTTGTAGTCCCACCACTGGCAGCACACTGTATTACCATACCATTGCATATTTTTTTCACTGTATTTGTGATTTAACTTACTAAAGCATAGCTGTCTTTGTGGGTGACACTGCATAGATGCAGCCCACAGACATTTGCCTGCCAGGCCAGCTGGGATTTGTAGTCCCACCACTGGCAGCACACACTATTATACCAGTTTATACCTTCCCATTGTACCTGTGTGAAAGCACACTGTATTCTACCAGTGCATACCTTCCCATTGTACCTGGCGGGCTTGCTGGAACTGTTAGCCCGCCAGCTGTTACAATACAAGCTGGTGGACTCTGTGGCCTTCCGAAAGTTTGTGGCGATTGGGACACCGCAGTAGAAGATACCAGGCCGCAATTATTTTTCCAAAAAGGCAATACCCGAACTGTACCATAATGTTGAAAGGCAAGTGGTGTCATCTCTGGCACAAAGCATTGGGTCAAGGGTCCACCTGACCACGGATGCCTGGTCTGCAAAGCACGGTCAGGGCAGGTACATTACTTACACGGCACATTGGGTCAACCTGGTGTCCACTGGCAAGCATGGAGTACCTGGCTGTGCAACAGACTTGGTGGTGACAGCTCCACGGCTTGCAGGCAGGCCTGCTGCCACCTCCTTTTCTTCACCTCCTACTCCTCCTACTACATCCTCTTTGCTTTCATCCTCCTCCTCCTCGGCTGAGTGCTACTCTACTGCTCAAACTGCACACCCCCAGCTCCACAAGGCCTATGCCGCATGCCAGGTACGACGGTGTCACGCCATCTTGGACATGTCTTGCCTCAAATCTGAGAGTCACACTGGAGCAGCACTCCTGGCTGCTCCGTACAAACAGGTAGAACAGTGGCTAACCCCGCACCAACTGGATATAGGCAACGTAGTGTGTGACAATGGCAGCAATCTCATTTCGTTTTTGAATTTAGGCAAGTCGACACGTGCCCTGCATGGCACATGTGCTGAATCTTATAATCCAACGATTTTTGTGCAAGTTCCCAGGCTTACAGGAGGTCCTGAGGCAGTCCAGGAAGGTGTGTGGGCATTTCAGGCGTTCGTACACGGCCATGACGTGCGTGTCCGATATTCAGTGGAGAAACAACTTGCTGGTGAGGCGCTTGATTTGCAATAGCCCGACTCACTGGAATTCAACACTCCTCATGTTTGACCGCCTGCTACAACGGACGAAAGCAGTCAGTATCTGTACAACTACGGTGAAAGGTCAGGCTCTGGGGAGCTAGGGTTTTTCTGGCCGAAGTACTGGACACTCATGCGTAATGCCTGCAGGCTCATGTGTCCGTTTGAGGAGATGACAAACCTGGTGAGTCGCAATGAAGGTGCCATCAGTGACCTGATCACATACGCTTTCTTCCTTGATCGTGCCGTGCGTAGATCAAGCTGTAGAGGAGCGTGAACAGGAAGAGGAGGAAGAGTTATTTGAACCATCGCCAGAAGCAGATATCATCAACACCTGCGGCATCACAGAGGAGGGGAGAGGAGGAGGAGTAGGAGGAGTCTGGGGAAGAGGAGTCAGAAAAGGAAGATGGCTTCGCAGGGGGCTTGTGCTGCTCAGCTTGCATTCAAATTTTAGAATTTAGATTAGTGTTAGCACATAATTTGCATCTGAATTGTATTCAAGGTGTGTATTTAGCCCCAAGGGGCTGGGCATATCTCTGGAGCTTTCACTTCACTTGCAGCCTGTGAGCGCTGCCCATTGCTTGCTGTCTTTTGAACCAATGTGTATACCATTTATGGCTTGCTGCACCAGGTAAGGATTATGATTTTAATTTTAGACTAGCTAGGGTTCACTGTTGGATATGTTTCACTGTTGAATATGCTTCACTGTTACATTAGTTTGAGGTTTTAACCCTTTTTTCTTTTTTTTTCTTCTTTGGACACTTTTCATTGTTTGAACATGCTTCACTTTTTGATATGTTTCACTGCTAGATTAGTGGTTAGTTTCTCTCCTGTTGGCATGTCACCGCCGTAGGAGAGTCTGTTAGGGATAATTTGTGCACAACTTATGCTGAAGCTAACGCCCCCTTTACTGTACCTGTTTTGACACTACTGATACTGACACTACTGATACTTGTGCAGGTAGTCAATTCAGGTGCAGCATTTGTTTGGAAGCGCTGCCATTTCCTTCTGCTGTACAAAACTAGTATGGAAGTACTGAGGTCTGCACAAATTGAATAGGAAAGATAATGTGTTTATTTACAAGGTGCAATTTACATATATACATACACCAACGATATACATACAACTGTCCAATCTGAACACCGTGTACTAATAACCTAGATACTAAATACAACAAGTATGCAGGATAAGATTACACAGATTACAATATGTACAATAGCAACATACAAGACATAGATATGTAAAAACTGACAATTGTACAGTAGCAATGATATATACAGAACGTTACTAATATATATATATATATATATATATATATATATATATATATATATATATATATATATATATATATATATATATATATATATATACATATTACTAACCAAAAGTTTGGACACACCTCATTGAAAGTTTTCTTTATTTTCATGACTATGAACATTGTAGATTCACACTGAAGGCGTCCAAACTGAATTAACCTCCTTAGCGGTAACCCCGAGCTGAGCTGAGCTCGGGGTAAGCCGCTGCGGAGGATTTCGCTGGGCCAATTTTCATAATTTTTATTTTTTAAACACGCAATAAGCACGGTGCTTGCTGCGTGTTCAGGTCGATTGCGGCCCCTTGCCGCTGATGCGCCGCTATCCGCCGCGATACCGGCCCCCCCGCATAACCCTTGCGCAGACTGGCCAATCGCCGCCAGGCTGCGCTATGGGGTGGATCGGGACTCCGTGTGACGTCATGACGTCGATGACGTCACTCCGTTCGTCGCCATGGCAACAGGGGAAGCCCTGAAGGTAATCCCGTTTAGAACGGGATTTCGGATGGGCTTGATCGCCCACAGCGATCGGAGAGGTGGGAGGGAGGCCGTAGGGAGGGGGGAATCGTGTAGCTAGCGCTAGGCTAGCTACATGATAAAAAAAAAAATTAGGCTTAAAAAACCTCCCGCGGCCGCGCAGCCAGTCGCAGAACAATAGACCGCCAGGAAGGTTAACACATGTGGAAGTATAGTCCATAACCAAAAGGTGTGAAACAACTGGAAATATCACATATTCTAGGTTCTTCAAAGTGCCACCTTTTGCTTTGATTACTGCTTTGCACACTCTTGGCATTCTCTTGATGATCTTCAAGGGTAGTCACCTGAAATGGTTTTTACTTCACAGGGTGTGCCCTGTCAGGTTTAATAAGTGGGATTTCTTGGGTTATAAATGGGGTTGGGACCATTGGGGTTGCATTGTGGGGAAGTCAGGTGGATACACAGCTGATAGTCCTACTGAATAGACTGTTAGAATTTGTATTATGGCAATAAAAAAGCAGCTAAGTAAAGAAAAACGAGTGGCCATCATTACTTTAAGAAATGAAGGTCAGTCAGTCCAGATGACCTGGCCTCTACAGTCACCAGACCTGAACCCAATCGAGATGGTTTGGGGCGAGCTGGACCGTAGAGTGAAGGCAAAAGGGCCAACAAGTGCTAAGAATCTCTGGGAACGCCTTCAAAACTGTTGGAAGACCATTTCAGGTGACATCAAGAGAATGCAAAGAGTGTGCAAAGCCGTAATCAAAGCAAAAGGTGGCTTCTTTGAAGAACCTAGAATATGACATATTTTCAGTTGTTTCACACTTTTTGGTTATGTACTATACTTCCACATGTGTTAATTCATAGTTTGGATGCCTTCAGTGTTCATAGTCCTGAAAATAAAGAAAACTCTTTGAATGAGAAGGTGTGTCCAAACTGTTGGTCTTTACTGTGTGTGTGTATGTATGTATGTATGTATGTATGTATGTATGTATGTATATATATGTATGTATGTATATATATGTATATATATGTATATGTATATATAGATCTATCTCGTTACTATCTATATATATATATACTGTATATATATATATATATATATATATATATATATACACAGAACGTTTTTATATATATATATATATATATAGTAACAAGATATATATACAGGCTCTTCTCAAAAAATTAGCATATTGTGATAAAGTTCATTATTTTCTGTAATGTACTGATAAACATTAGACTTTCATATATTTTAGATTCAAATACACACAACTGAAGTAGTTCAAGCCTTTTATTGTTTTAATATTGATGATTTTGGCATACAGCTCATGAAAACCCCAAATTCCTATCTCAAAAAATTAGCATATTTCATCCGACCAATACAAGAAAAGTGTTTTTAAAACAAAAAAAAGTCAACCTTCAAACAATTATGTTCAGTTATGCACTCAATACTTGGTTGGGAATCCTTTTGCAGAAATGACTGCTTCAATGCGGCGTGGCATGGAGGCAATCAGCCTGTGGCACTGCTCAGGTGTTATGGAGGCCCAGGATGCTTCGATAGCGGCCTTAAAGGGAACCAGAGAGGATGCAATATACATACCTGGGGCTTCCTCCAGCCCCATACGCACGGATCGCTCCCACGTCGCACTCCTCCGCTGCCTGCATCAGCCGCCACCGGGTCCCGTCATTGCCGCGAGTCGGCAAGTCGGCCGGCGGACGCGGCCAATTCTCCGCATCACAGGGTGCTCTCCCCATACAGATACGCATGTGGCTGTTAACTGCGCAGCCGCATGCGTACATGTATGGAGGGAGCCCCTGTGATGCGGACAATTGGCCGCGTCCGCCGGAAGTGACGGGTCCGGTACCGGCGGATCCAGGAAGCTGAGGATGGCGGCGTGGGAGCGATTCAGGCTTATGGGGCTGGAAGAAGCCCCCGGTATGTATAAAATCTGTTTCTTTTTTCACCCCCCGTTCCTCTCTGGTTCCCTTTAAGCTCATCCACAGTATTGGGTCTTGTGTCTCTCAACTTTCTCTTCACAATATCCCACAGATTCTCTATGGGGTTCAGGTCAGGAGAGTTGGCAGGCCAATTAAACACAGTAATACCATGGTCAGTAAACCATTTACCAGTAGTTTTGGCACTGTGAGCAGGTGCCAGGTCGTGCTGAAAAATGAAATCTTCATCTCCATAAAGCTTTTCAGCAGATGGAAGCATGAACCCACTTTTGAACCAGAAACAGTGGCAGAGGCGCCTGACCTGGGCTACAGAGAAGCAGCACTGGACTGTTGCTCAGTGGTCCAAAGTACTTTTTTCGGATGAAAGCAACTTTTACATGTCATTCGGAAATCAAGGTGCCAGAGTCTGGAGGAAGACTGGGGAGAGGGAAATGCCAAAATGCCTAAAGTCCAGTGTCAAGTACCCACAGTCAGTGATGGTCTGGGGTGCCATGTCAGCTGCTGGTGTTGGTCCACTGTGTTTTATCAAGGGCAGGGTCAATGCAGCTAGCTATCAGGAGATTTTGGATCACTTCATGCTTCCATCTGCTGAAAAGCTTTATGGAGATGAAGATTTCATTTTTCAGCACGACCTGGCACCTGCTCACAGTGCCAAAACCACTAGTAAATGGTTTACTGACCATGGTATTACTGTGCTCAATTGGCCTGCCAACTCTCCTGACCTGAACCCCATAGAGAATCTGTGGGATATTGTGAAGAGAAAGTTGAGAGACGCAAGACCTAACACTCTGGATGAGCTTAAGGCCGCTATCGAAGCATCCTGGGCCTCCATAACACCTGAGCAGTGCCTCAGGCTGATTGCCTCCATGCCACGCCGCATTAAAGCAGTCATTTCTGCAAAAGGATTCCCAACCAAGTATTGAGTGCATAACTGAACATAATTATTTGAAGGTTTACTTTTTTTGTTTTAAAAACACTTTTCTTTTATTGGTCAGATGAAATATGCTAATTTTTTGAGATAGAAATTTGGGGTTTTCATGAGCTGTATGCCAAAATCACCAATATTAAAACAATAAAAGGCTTGAACTACTTCAGTTGTGTGTATTTGAATCTAAAATATATGAAAGTCTAATGTTTATCAGTAATTTACAAAAAATAATGAACTTTATCACAATATGCTAATTTTTTGAGAAGATCCTGTGTGTATATGTATATGTGTATATATATATATATATATATATATATATATATATATATATATATATATATATATATATATATATATATATATATATATATATATATATACACACCACACACAGATGCAAGACACGGTTCACAATATCTACACTAGCCACACCCTAGACATGAAACATACAAGCTGGCAATTGTGCAACAGCAAAGATAAGTGCACACATATACACATAGTAACAGCAATCTCAATACACAGTGGAATAGTCAAACAAGCCACTATAAATAACAAGATGTGACCAGAGCACAGGCCTAACTGCACAGAATGACCTAGCAACGTCTAGGGCAAGCTCGGCCCTCCAGCTGTTACGGAACTACAAGTCCCACAATGCATTTACCTTTATGAGTCATGACTGTGGGTGTCAGACTCCTGCAATGCATTGTGGGATTTGTAGTTCATTAACAGCTGGAGGGCCAAGTTTGCCCATGCCTGGTCTAGCCACAGTCTTAAATAGAGCAAGCTGGTCATTTGACGCCTCCAAGTGTTCACAGAGCTCCCTCTGCAGGGCAGTCCAGAAATTACAGAGTATCCAACAATAATAAAGACTCCTGCTGGTGGACAGCGGAAGTTCATGCCAAGCCCAAAATTCACCACCAGCAGGATTCCAACAGCATGATAAGGGGCTTGTGTATCACAATGAAGCAATTACCTATATGAGTGTGTTGGGAGGGCACACCCAATATAAGGTAGTTGGTTGCTTCATTGTGGACAGACCAAATTCGATCAGCTGGACAGTCACTGTTGTTCTGTCATTGAGCTACCTCAGCCTGATTATATGGCCTGGAAAAACACCATTGCCTGCACTTTCGCCATCGAGCACACAATCACGGCCATCGCTACACAAACAGTTGTTCACGGTGCGTTAAACAGTGAGTTTAGTCATTGTGAAGCAGTACACTACTTACACTACCTGATCCATGTATACACACGCAAGATGTTTTCAAGCACTGTATGCCTCCAATTTAGCAATGCAATGTGATTTCTGCCCTTTAGGGATTGTAACCCTGCTCTTCCTCAAATCTGTCATTTTCCCAGGGACTTTTTGCGTGTATCCCACTCCGCCATGCCCCCCTCCAGGTGTTAGACCCCTTGAACCATCTTTTCCATAATTTGCGGCCAGAAACAGTGTTTGTAGTTTTTAAATTTCGCCTGCCCATTGAAGTCTATTGCAGTTCGCCGGTTTTCAGACTTGCAGAAGTTCGCGTCCGTGGACCCAAAATCAGAGGTTCGCGCCATCTCTATTCTAGATAAAGCTATTTACTGAGATTGAATTGGGCCTAGGTGCTTTTAGAACAGAGGCACTGGCAGGGTAGAGCATATGCTTGTCAAAACAAGTGAGTTTTTAAAGAGCGTTTAATGGTAGGCGAGTGATGGATATGTTGTAGGAGGGCATTCCAGAGGAGGGGTGAAGCGCGTGCAAAATCTTGTAAATGTAAATGTGAGGAGGTAATTCTAGAGGAGGGCAACAGAACTTCATGTGCAGATCTGGGGTTGGGTTGGTATCTGGAAACTAGTGTGGAGATGTACAGGGGAGAGAGATTGTGGAGAGTTTTGTAGGTTAGGATTAAGAATTTGAACTGGATTCTCTGGTTAATTGGCAGCCAGTGAAGAGCTTGACAGAGAGGGGCAGCAGAGGAAGATCGAGAAGAAAGATGAATAAGACGAGCAGCTGAGTTCAGCACCGACTGGAGCGGGACCAGAAGGTAGTCCACAAAGTAGTATGTTGCAATAGCCCAGCCAAGATATTATAGGAGCATGTATTAACATTTTAGTTGAGTGAGAAAAGGTTGCATGCTAGATATGTTTGTGAGCTGGAGATGACAGAAACTGGTTAAGGGAGTGAACTTGATGAATAAAAGAGAGAGGAGTTGAATAATACCCCTAAGCACCGTGCTTTTGGAACTATGGAAGTTATGGGAGTGTCATTAACTTTTTTTTATTGTTGTTTCATGCAAAGTGGAGGACAGAGACTGTGGAAAAATGATTATTTCTGTTTTAATAATAATAATATAATAATCTGAACATTTATATAGCGCTTTTCTCCTGTCGGACTCAAAGCGCTCAAGAGCTGCAGCCACTGGGACGCGCTCAGGAGGCCACCCTGCTGTGTTAGGAAGTCTTGCCTTGAACTCCTTACTGAATAGGTACTGACCCTAGCCAGGATTCGAACCCTGGTCTCCCATGTCAAAGGCAGAGCCCTTAACCAGTACTCCATTCAGCCACTCCTTACTCCATTCAGCCACTCCTACATTTTACTCATATTAACCCCCTCCCGACCACCTAACGCCGATTGGCATCGGGAGAGTGGCAGCCCCAGGACCGCCTAACGCTGAAAGGAGTGAAGTCCTGGGGCGGGGTTTTGCAGGAGATCACACGCGCCAATGCTCCGCTTTAATGTCAGAGCTCCACTCCGTCATCAGTCTACCAGTGACGATCGCCACTAGGAGACTGTCTATTTACATTGTTCAGCGCTGCGATCTACGACAGCCCTGTACTGGGGACAGCCCTTTCACTCGGCTGTCCCCTGGGGAGGCTCAAGAGCGATCGGCTCTCATAGGCTGATGACTATGACAGCCAATCGTGGCGATTGGCTGGCGTGGGTAGGGAGTAGGGAATCCTTGCACAATCTGGGCCCTGGATACCTGAAGGACTTGTTGCAACTGCATCACACCTCCCACAATCTTAGATCAAAAGGACGCAACACCATGGTCACCCCCAGAGTCCACCTCAAAACCTTTGGAGACAGAGCCTTTTGTCATGCTGCCCCTACACTTTGGAACTCCCTGCCACACCCAATCAGGACAGCTCCATCCCTGGAAGCATTTAAGTCTAAACTGAAAACCTACCTCTTTAGTCTGGCATTCATGAACATCTGACTATCTCCTCTGTAACACAACCCAGCCTGCAACCCTGTATTAATCTGAGACACAACTATGCGCTTAGAGTCCCATGGGAGAAAAGCGCTTTACAAATGTTATTGTATTGTATTGTATAATAATAATAATAAAAAAAGTTATTTAACCACTTCACCTACAAGGGTTTTTACCCTAACGGACCAGAGCAATTTTCACCTATCAATGCTCTTCCCTTTCATTTGCCAATAACTTTTTCAATACTTATCACAACAAAATGATCTATACTTTGTATTTTTCCCCACAGATTAGGTTTTTTGGGGCAGATATTTGTTTTCAGTAATGACTTTACTTTCTATGCATTTTAAAGGGAAAGACAGGTAAAGAAAAAATACACAATTTCTCTAATTCCATCCCCTATAGCTATAAAATAAACAATGCTACCATACATAAAACCCACACGTGCTATCTGCCTATTTGTCCTGGTTATCACAAGGTTTGAATTATGTCGCTAGTACAAAGTATAGTGACAATATATTAATTGGAATGAAAGGTGTATTTTTTTCTATGTTGTGGTTTTCGCTTTCTCATTGCACACTACCAATGATTACAAGCCCTTATTAGCAAAATAAGAGTACAGGGAGTGCAGAATTATTAGGCAAATGAGTATTTTAACCACATCATCCTCTTTATGCATGTTGTCTTACTCCAAGCTGTATAGGCTCGAAAGCCTACTACCAATTAAGCATATTAGGTGATGTGCATCTCTGTAATGAGAAGGGGTGTGCTCTAATGACATCAACACCCTATATCAGGTGTGCATAATTATTAGGCAACTTCCTTTCCTTTGGCAAAATGGGTCAAAAGAAGGACTTGACAGGCTCAGAAAAGTCAAAAATAGTGAGATATCTTGCAGAGGGATGCAGCACTCTTAAAATTGCAAAGCTTCTGAAGCGTGATCATCGAACAATCAAGCGTTTCATTCAAAATAGTCAATAGGGTCGCAAGAAGCGTGTGGAAAAACCAAGGCGCAAAATAACTGCCCATGAACTGAGAAAAGTCAAGCATGCAGCTGCCAAGATGCCACTTGTCACCAGTTTGGCCATATTTCAGAGCTGCAACATCACTGGAGTGCCCAAAAGCACAAGGTGTGCAATACTCAGAGACATGGCCAAGGTAAGAAAGGCTGAAAGACGACCACCACTGAACAAGACACACAAGCTGAAACGTCAAGACTGGGAGAAGAAATATCTCAAGACTGATTTTTCTAAGGTTTTATGAACTGATGAAATGAGTGAGTCTTGATGGGCCAGATGGATGGGCCCGTGGCTGGATTGGTAAAGGGCAGAGAGCTCCAGTCCGACTCAGACACCAGCAAGGTGGAGGTGGAGTACTGGTTTGGGCTGGTATCATCAAAGATGAGCTTGTGGGGCCTTTTCGGGTTGAGGATGGAGTCAAGCTCAAATCCCAGTCCTACTGCCAGTTTCTGGAAGACACCTTCTCCAAGCAGTGGTACAGGAAGAAGTCTGCATCCTTCAAGAAAAACATGATTTTCATGCAGGACAATGCTCCATCACATGCGTCCAATCACTCCACAGCGTGGCTGGCAAGAAAGGGTATAAAAGAAGAAAAACTAATGACATGGCCTCCTTGTTCACCTGATCTGAACCCCATTGAGAACCTGTGGTCCATCATAAAATGTGAGATTTACAAGGAGGGAAAACAGTACACCTCTCTGAACAGTGTCTGGGAGGCTGTGGTTGCTGCTGCACGCAATGTTGATGGTGAACAGATCAAAACACTGACATAATCCATGGATGGCAGGCTTTTGAGTGTCCTTGCAAAGAAAGGTGGCTATATTGGTCACTGATTTGTTTTTGTTTTGTTTTTGAATGTCAGAAACGTATATTTGTGAATGTTGAGATGTTATATTGGTTTCACTGGTAAAAATAAATAATTGAAATGGGTATATATTTGTTTTTTATTAAGTTGCCTAATAATTATGCACAGTAATAGTCACCTGCACACACAGATATCCCCCTAAAATAGCTAAAACTAACAACAAACTAAAAACTACTTTCAAAAATATTCAGCTTTGATATTAATGAGTTTTTTGGGTTCATTGAGAACATGGTTGTTGTTCAATAATAAAATTATTCCTCAAAAATACAACTTGCCTAATAATTCTGCACTCCCTGTAAATACACCCTCATGGCATACATATTTAAAAACTGAGGCCCTAATGTAACTATTTATGCACTCTCTTTTCAATTCTGTCACTTTTGGGGGGGGGGTTTTTACAAGTGTTTAATTTTGGTACAAAGTGTATGAAAATAACAACTTTATTGCTTCTCACTCAGTTTGCTGCTTAAAAAAATTCAAATGTCATAGGCCTCAGATCTCAAACACCCCAAATTCTATTATTTTGCTTGTCACGATTAAAATGATACCCTATATACATAATCAGATAGCTTTTTGGCCACGCAATACACACTTAACCATAAGCAGCACCAATTGATTTTTCAAGACCATTTTTTGCACCAAAAGAAATAGTCATTCTTTCTTAGAAAAGCCCATGGAGTGTCTGAACAGTCAAGAAAAGCCATAAATGCCATTTTTTCATTTTTAGCGGAGATTTAGATCCAGCAGTGGGGTTTTGTAGGGGTTGGGGGATCAGGTTATGCGGGGGGATTACTGGGGGTGAGGGGCGGGCACATTTTTAACTGTGTGTTTTAGTGTATATTTCTCTTTGCATTAATAAAGTATTTTTTGATATATTGACAAATTATCTGTGATTTCTGCTCAATCGGGTCATACACACTTTTACTTCTATCTCACTGTTTTTTACATACATTTATATAATGCTGCCAAGTTTCATTACCCCGTTTAAATTGTGTTGAAATGCAAAGTAAATGTTTTTCTGTATTACTTTGATTATGGCCCTTTAAGAGATCCGCTGAAGGTTGAAGGGACTCACCCCTGGGAGCGTAGTAGAGCCTGGCTCTAGATGCAGAGGAGGGGGAAAAGTTCTAGAGACTTCTCGGCAGAAGCAGGACAAGGTTTGTTGTTTTTCTCTTGTGCTGCTAGAGAAGTGTGTAGAGAAAGTTAATATGAAAATACTGCATTCAGAGGAGCTACACTGAAATGGACTGTCATTCCTGATCAGAGAGAGGGAGAGACTTAATAAGAAAAGACTGCATTCAGAGGAGCTACACTGAAATGGACTGTGTGCAGAGAGAGACCTTAGTATAAAGACTGCATTCAGAGGAGCTACATTGAAAAGAACTATGCAATGGCTGATTAGAGAGAGAACTGTGTGGATTGCCACTAATAGTAAGAGACTCACAATGCTGTCAAGGTACCGGACGGTGACTGTAGAATCCCGGATAAAATCATACCTCAGTACACACATTTTGTAGGACGACCAGAATACCAAAGAACATCATTATCCAACTGGATCTCTGCATGCTGAGTAGGACTTCATGGTTCCAGATCCTGTGTCCACCAGAACAAGAAACGTCACTGGGCCCCACCATACACTTCTACAAACTGTAAGCGGTCCACTTGAACCACTGGGGAGCAAGGGGGGGTGCACACCCTATTGTGAAGTCGGGGTCAGTCAGGGTCAGTTTGTAGTACTGTTAATCAAGTGTCCGCACTGCAAATACAGACTTAGGAGAAATTGAAGAAAAACTTGTTACAGGATCTTCCTTGAACTGTTCCTTGTATTTGGTTGAACTCGATGGACGTATGTCTTTTTTCAACCAAAATAACTATGTAACTATGTAACTGTGTTATATTGAAAATGTTGCTTATCTTTATCACTGTTACACCCCATTAATCTGTCTTTCCATAGTAACCATAGTAAAGTCAATATTCTTGAATTTAATCACTGTGTGCACATTATTTTCTGGTTTGCGGAGCCCAAACCAACCTGCCTTGCCCCTGGTTCACAAATTTGCGTAGTCGGCAGGATCAATCCGCAAACCAAAATGGATGGTGACGCACCCGTTAGAAGGGAGGGTGCTGAAGGAAAAATGCCAGCAGGGGCTGTAATGAGTCAGGTAAATTTGATGGCAATAACATTGTCTGTGAATGTGTGGGCGGAGCTGATACGAATGGTACAGCGCATGTACCAGACTACACCAGAGGTACTAGTAGAGTTAGCCATATTGATGTTACAAGGGGATGCGAAGACTACAGTGATATTACGGCCATTAGAACAAAGAAAGATATTTGAGCAAGTGGTTCAGATTCTAGAAACCATTTATGGAGAAACTGCATTGCTGGCCCGATTCTGCATTGCAGGCCCGATTCTTCCAGAGGGTACAAGGAGAGAGACAGTCTTCCCCAATATGCAAATGCCCTAACGGATTGCTCCAAGATATTCAAGGGAAGGAAAGCTGGGGCTAACCAGCCTTCTGTAACCCTGACAGGACTCTTCGTGACCAGTTTGTCCTGGGGATCCGTGACAGCAGTTTGTCTGTTGCCATGCAGGACTTTATATGATGAGAGACCAGAGCTAAATTTCATGATTAACAAGTGGAGGCCATCTCACATGCCAATAGTATGGTCCTAAAACCTCACACTATCGTAGGAGTCTCTCTGTCACAGGGAGCTAGCCCCAGCCCAGAAACTGTAAAAAAAAAAGGGACGGTCAAAGAGATACTCACAGTAAT
Source organism: Hyperolius riggenbachi (assembly GCF_040937935.1). Taxonomy (NCBI): domain Eukaryota; kingdom Metazoa; phylum Chordata; class Amphibia; order Anura; family Hyperoliidae; genus Hyperolius; species Hyperolius riggenbachi. Next base: position 353,106,403 of record NC_090649.1, on the reverse strand, counting down.
GCAAAAATTGCGAGAGCAAATGGAACACCTACAAACCAGTTGTAATGAGAACTCTATGAGAATTTCAGGCCTCCAGCAAGCTAGAGAAGAAGGGGTAGGTCGTTCCCACCAAGAAGGTCAGAACCCTCCACAGCCCCGTTGGAGGGAGGAGGATAGGACTTACCGAAGGGGTCCTAGTAATCCAGTACAACCCTCAGGAGAGACTGACAGGGCTTAGCGAAGGGGCCCTAACCAATGGCCTGAGTGCCGGAAAATACGTTGCTGGGAGTGTGGACGTATGGGCCATGTTGCTGCTAGATGTCCAGGGCAGCGACGAGTTTGAGAGACCGCCGTTAAACTGAAGTCCCCTGCTGCTGTAGGGCATGTAGTAGGGGAAACTGAGAAACAGACTTAGAGTAGGATGCCCTGATGAAGACCTAATTGCTGCAAGTCCCATAATACAGATGGAATTGGAAGGTACCCCAGTTACCGGGATGATTAATACGGGCTCCCAAGTGACCACCCTGAGTAAAGACTTTTATGAAAGATATTTTCAACGGCGTGTGAAATATGATCCTCATACATTTCTTCGAGTGGTTGCAGCTAATCAGCTACCAGTACCCGTGGTGGGAGTGGCCTCGATGAATGTCAGGTTATGTGGTCAAGATTTAGGCAAGAAAGGTATTGTTGTGGTACAGGAATCACATGAAGAAAAGGTCCCTGTCATCTTGGGGATGAATGTGTTAAAAGAATTGGATCAGATTCTCTTTGAAAAGAGGTCATGGTTATTGGAAGGAAACCACCAGCCATCGGCCTACACAGACAGCATTCCAGCGGCTGGTCCGGACATGTGGTTTGCAGAAAAGTCCAGATGCACAGTGCCCTCTGGCTTAAATTTTGGTCCCTCGACATACAAAGGTTACGTTGCCACCTATTCGAGAGACTATAATGTCCATGCCCGTAGGCACTTGTCGGAAGTTGGAAGGTATAGCTGTGTTTTGATCGAACCACTGCAGACAGTCGAGGGAGGTGTCGATCCGCTAGTACCCCGTTCATTGGCAGTAGTCCGCCATGGGAGAGTACAACTGCGATGTGTGAACACCCAGAACCAGAGTATAAGTCTAGCCCCAGGGAGGCTGCTGGCCAACCTTTTTGTGACTCCGGAACAAGTAAGAGAAGTCACTCAGATGCAACTGGAGCCGGCTGAAAGAGATGAGTGGACGGTAACTGTGTCCATGGGTGGAGATGGGAGCCCCACCCCTGAATGGAATGGCAGTTCAATTCGGGAGCAGATGAAGATGGAGACTTCTTCGTGCTCTCTGGAACAGATCCAAAAAGTGGAGTCTTTGCGTGTCATGCTGAAGACTTTGGATGTACAACAGGAATCTATCATGATACCCACCGGAGACGCCCCTCCGATCAGAGAACGCTACCGACGAATCCCTTCACAGATGTATCAGGAGGTGAAAAAACTGTTGACACAGATGCTGCAGGGTGGAATCCTTCAAGAAAGTCAAAGTCCTTGGGCAGCTCCAGTGGTACTGGTAAAGAAAAAGGATGGGTCCATTTGATTTTGCGTGGACTACCGGAAGCTAAATGCCTGCACTGTACGAGATTCCTACCCCTTACCCCGAATTGAGGAGTCCCTCTCGGCGCTAGGAAGAGCCCGCTACTTCTCCTCGCTGGACCTTGGTAGTGGGTATTGGCAGGCGCCGATGGCTGAGAGAGAGAAGACCGCATTCATCTTGCCTATAGGGCTATATGAATTTAACCAGATGCCCTTTGAGCTGACAAATGCACCGGGAACGTTTCAACGATTGATGGAGAAATGTCTTGGTGACTTTGAGTTCACTCTCATCTATCTCAACGACATTATAGTGTACTCTGCAACTTTTGAAGATCATCTCTATCACTTGGGACAAGTATTTCAGCGATTGAAGAAACATGGACTTAAACTGAAACCTAGTAAGTGTCGGTTGTTTCAGTCTGAAATTGATTATCTGGGGCATCGTGTATCAGCAGAAGGGGTGCGACCATCGAGGGACAAAATAGCGGCTGTTCAAGATTGGCCGACACCAACTACCCTGCGAGAAGTGAGGACATTCCTTAGAGTGGCCGGTTACTATCGACGGTTTATTAAAGGATACCCGAACTGACATGTGACATGATGAGATAGACATGTGTATGTACAGTGCCTAGCACACAAAAACCTATGTGGTGTTCCTTTTTGCTTTCTGTGCCTGAAAGAGTTAAATATCAGGTATGTAAGTGGCTGACTCAGTCCTGACTCAGACAGGAAGTGACTACAGTGTGACCCTTACTGATAAGAAATTCCAACTATAAAACACTTTGCTAGCAGAAATTGGCTTCTGAGAGCAAGAAAGAGGCAAAAAGGGGAATTTCTTATCAGTGAGGGTCACACTGTAGTCACTTCCTGTCTGAGTCAGGACTGAGTCAGCCACTTACATACTTGATATTTAACTCTTTCAGGCAGAGAAAGAAAAAAAAAGGAACACAGCATAGTTATTTGTGTGCTAGGCACTGTACACACACATGTCTATCTCATCATGTCACATGTCAGTTCGGGTATCCTTTAAGGATTTCGCTAGGATAGCAGCACCACTTAATGCTCTCCTGCGAGACACATCCGGTGGTCCGAAGAACCGGTCTGTGAAATGGGGGCCTGAGCAAGAACAAGCCTTCCGGGCATTGAAGGATGCTCGGACAACGGCACCAATCTTGGTGTATGCTGATTATCGCTTGCCCTTTCAGCTATATACAGATGCAAGCCTGTATGGTCTTGGAGCGGTGCTTTCTCAGTTTCAGGATGGCTAGGAGCGTGTTATAGCATATGCCAGCCGGTCTTTGCGAGACTCCGAAAGAAACCCTGAAAATTACAGTTCATTTAATATGGAGCTGCTAGCGCTGGTATGGGCCATGACAGAAAAGTTCTCAGAATATTTAACCTGGGCTGAAGTCCTAGTACTGACTGACAACAACCCACTAGCTCACGTGGAAAATGCTCGGCTCAGGGCTTTGGAGCAGAGGTGGATAGCCCGAATGTCGAAGTTCAATTACCGCATTAAGTGCCGGTTCAAGACAGAAAACCAGAACGCTGATGGACTTTCCAGGGTAACTACCCAGCCCCCCACCGGAGATGTGGATCATGAGTTAGAACATACAGGGGGTGCAGAATTATTAGGCAAGTTGTATTTTTGAGGAATAATTTTATTATTGAACAACAACCATGTTCTCAATGAACCCAAAAAACTCATTAATATCAAAGCTGAATATTTTTGAAAGTAGTTTTGTTTTTTAGTTTTAGCTATTTTAGGGAGATATTGTGTGTGCAGGTGACTATTACTGTGCATAATTATTAGGCAACTTAACAAAAAACAAATATATATACCCATTTCAATTATTTATTTTTACCAGTAAAACCAATATAACATCTCAACATTCACAAATATACATTTCTGACATTCAAAAACAAAACAAAAACAAATCAGTGACCAATATAGCCACCTTTCTTTGCAAGGACACTCAAAAGCCTGCCATCCATGGATTCTGTCAGTGTTTTGATCTGTTCACCATCAACATTGCATGCAGCAGCAACCACAGCCTCCCAGACACCGTTCAGAGAGGTGTACTGTTTTCCCTCCTTGTAAATCTCACATTTTATGATGGACCACAGGTTCTCAATGGGGTTCAGATCAGGTGAACAAGGAGGCCATGTCATTAGTTTTTCTTCTTTTATACCATTTCTTGCCAGCCACGCTGTGGAGTACTTGGACGCGTGTGATGGAGCATTGTCCTGCATAAAAATCATGTTTTTTTTGAAGGATGCAGACTTCTTCCTGTACCACTGCTTGGAGAAGGTGTCTTCCAGAAACTGGCAGTAGGACTGGGATTTGAGCTTGACTCCATCCTCAACCCGAAAAGGCCCCACAAGCTCATCTTTGATGATACCAGCCCAAACCAGTACTCCACCTCCACCTTGCTGGCGTCTGAGTCGGACCGGAGCTCTCTGCCCTTTACCAATCCAGCCACGGGCCCATCCATCTGGCCCATTAAGACTCACTCTCATTTCATCAGTCCATAAAACCTTAGAAAAATCAGTCTTGAGATATTTCTTAGCCCAGTCTTGACGTTTCAGCTTGTGTGTCTTGTTCAGTGGTGGTCGTCTTTCAGCCTTTCTAACCTTGGCCATGTCTCTGAGTATTGCACACCTTGTGCTTTTGGGCACTCCAGTGATGTTGCAGCTCTGAAATATGGCCAAACTGGTGGCAAGTGGCATCTTGGCAGCTGCACGCTTGACTTTTCTCAGTTCATGGGCAGTTATTTTGCACCTTGGTTTTTCCACACGCTTCTTGCGACCCTGTTGACTATTTTGAATGAAACGCTTGATTGTTCGATGATCACGCTTCAGAAGCTTTGCAATTTTAAGAGTGCTGCATCCCTCTGCAAGATATCTCACTATTTTTGACTTTTCTGAGCCTGTCAAGTCCTTCTTTTGACCCATTTTGCCAAAGGAAAGGAAGTTGCCTAATAATTATGCACACCTGATATAGGGTGTTGATGTCATTAGACCACACCCCTTCTCATTACAGAGATGCACATCACCTAATATGCTTAATTGGTAGTAGGCTTTCGAGCCTATACAGCTTGGAGTAAGACAACATGCATAAAGAGGATGATGTGGTCAAAATACTCATTTGCCTAATAATTCTGCACTCCCTGTATGGAGATGCCGGATTTCAGCAAATTCTCACAGGCCTTGGTCGCTGCTATTCAGTGTTCGGTGGAGGGGACTGAGTTGGCTCCTTTCTTTGGTCCCTCACGACAGGAAGGGGCACAGATACAGCAGGCCCATGAGGGGTTGGCGAAAGGGATCGAGTGTGTTAAAAAAGGCAAGAAGCCCTGTACAGAGGAAAGAGGAAGACTGACATGTGAAATGTGAACAGTCCTGAGCCAATGGGAAAAGTTGGAGATGAAAAATGGACTGCTATGTCGGAAGGTCCATCTACCTTTTGAAATCGACATTCGGCATCAAATTGTGGTGCCTAGTGAATTGGCTCAAATCTTAGCTCTTGAGGCTGATACTAAGAATGGACATTTTAGTCATGAAAAGACCTTCCGCTGGTTGCACCGACTTATTTATAGCCCTAGTCTCCGTCAAACGGTTGAAGAAGTATGCCACAGCTGTCGAACTTGTGAGGAAATTCCCATCTCAAAAAATTAGCATATCATGAAAAGGTTCTCTAAATGAGCTATTAACCTAATCATCTGAATCAACTAGTTAACTCTAAACACCTTCAAAAGATTCCTGAGGCTTTTAAAAACTCCCAGCCTGGTTCATTACCCAAAACCGCAATCATGGGTAAGACTGCCGCCCTGACTGCTGTCCAGAAGACCATCATTGACACCCTCAAGCAAGAGGGTAAGACACAGAAAGAAATTTCTGAATAGGCTGTTCCCAGAGTGCTGTATCAAGGCACCTCAGTGGGAAGTCCGTGGGAAGGAAAAAGTGTGGCAGAAAACGCTGCACAACGAGAAGAGGTGACCGGACCCTGAGGAAGATTGTGGAGAAGTATTGATTCCAGACCTTGGGGGACCTGCGGAAGCAGTGGACTAAGTCTGGAGTAGAAACATCCAGAGTCACCGTGTGCAGGAAATGGGCTGCAGGTGCCGCATTCCCCAGGTCAAGCCACTTTTGAACCAGAAACAGCGGCAGAAACGCCTGACCTGGGCTACAGAGAAGCAGCACTGGACTGTTGCTCAGTGGTCCAAAGTACTTTTTTCGGATGAAAGCAACTTTTGCATGTCATTCGGAAATCAAGGTGCCAGAGTCTGGAGGAAGACTGGGGAGAGGGAAATGCCAAAATGCCTGAAGTCCAGTGTCAAGTACCCACAGTCAGTGATGGTCTGGGGTGCCATGTCAGCGGCTGGTGTTGGTCCACTGTGTTTTATCAAGGGCAGGGTCAATGCAGCTAGCTATCAGGAGATTATGGAGCACTTCATGCTTCCATCTGCTGAAAAGCTTTGAGATGATTTCAATTTTCAGCACGACCTGGCACCTGCTCACAGTGCCAAAACCACTGGTAAATGGTTTACTGACCATGGTATTACTGTGCTCAATTGGCCTGCCAACTCTCCTGACCTGAACCCCATAGAGAATCTGTGGGATATTGTGAAGATAAAGTTGAGAGACGCAAGACCAACACTCCGGTTGAGCTTAAGGCCGCTATCGAAGCATCCTCTATAACACCTGAGCAGCGCCACAGGCTGATTGCCTCCATGCCACGCTTCATTGAAGCAGTCATTTCTGCAAAAGGATTCCTGACCAAGTATTGAGTGCATAACTGAACATAATTATTTGAAGGTTGATTTTTTTTTTTTGTTTTAAAAACACTTTTCTTTTATTGGTCGGATGAAATATGCTAATTTTTTGAGATAGGAATTTGGGGTTTTCATGAGCTGTATGCCAAAATCCTCTATATTAAAACAATAAAAGGCTTGAACTACTTCAGTTGTGTGTAATGAATCTAAAATATATGAAAGTCTAATGTTTATCAGTATATTACAGAAAATAATGAACTTTATCACAATATGCTAATTTTTTTTAAAAGGATCTGTACCTAATGGTGGGCCCATCCAACAGCGGACATCAATATTACCTCGTAATGGTGGACCACTTTGCCAAATTTGCGGTTGTGACTGCTGTGACAATCCAGCCCCGCGATCCCGTCGAGATCTGCTCCCGTTAGTGTACGCAGGAAGTAGGGGTGCAGACGGACAACGAAGACCGGTTGCTGGATCGTCAGAGGGAGAAAGGGTTAAGGCGACAGAGCGTGCCAATCCCGTCTAGTCTGCTCCCGTTAGCATACACAGGAAGTACGGTGAACAGACTGACAATAAAGATTGGTCGCGCAGCTGCCGACATTATGTAAGGGGACAAATATTCACCAATCCCGTATTACTAGGCCACTGTTGCCATGCAGGTCTCATGCACTAGAGACTGCTGAAGGCAAATGTATGTACAATCTATAAACTAAAAATATCGATTTTGCGCTGGAAATCGGGTAAATACCCGATTTCCAGCGCCGATTTCCCCGATCGATAGGGCGAGGAGACCCCAACGCTATCACAATACGGTAGCCAGCCCAATCATGTTCGACATGCTCCAGTCACCATTCGGGGAATAGTCACTTTCGAAGGCTTAAAGACTGTGAGCAATGCGACGTTTAAAGAAAGGTTACTGGGTCCATATATGATGCAATCTCGAATTGTATTTACAATCGAGAAACTAAAGTTATCGATTTCGCACAGGCAATCTGGTACTACCTAATCCTAAAAGGAAGAAACGGTTATTTACAACCTAGCTAGCAAATCAACAATTTATAAGCAAATAATAAAACAATGCGGTAGTATGACTGACTCTTCAGAGGGCAGATTCGTTATAGCAGCAATCAGATGACCAGAACAGGCCCAAGACTGAACGATAAAAAATCGCTAGTTTTATTCTAAAACTACATACACACAGAGCTTACTTTAGAACAGTTTGGTTTGATACAAAGAGAGTAGAGATGAAGAGAAACAGAATGTCTGGATATACAGTTCAAATACCGTTATTGGTAGTCCATGCGACAATCGCAAGTCTTTGGCGTAAAGTCCAAGATGGCGGTTTTGGGGCCCGTGTCCTGCGGGCTGGTCGATTTGATGTTACTTCGATGTCAGATGAAAGGGGAAGGACCTGGACCTTTGGGTCATGTGAGTTTTGTTCCTCACTGTAGGTGGGGGGAGGTATGACACATACAAGTCCAGCCTTACATAGTTACATAGTTATTTTGGTTGAAAAAAGACATACGTCCATCGAGTTCAACCAGTACAAAGTACAACTCCAGCCCGTCCCCCACATACCCCTGTTGATCCAGAGGAAGGCGAAAAAAAAACCACCAGGCATGGTCCAATTAGCCCCAAAAGGGAAAAATTCCTTCCTGACTCCAGATGGCAATCCGATAAAATCCCTGGATCAACATCATTAGGCATAACCTAGTAATTGTAGGCATGGATGTCTTTCAATGCAAGGAAAGCATCTAAGCCCCCTTTAAATGCAGGTATAGAGTTTGCCATAACGACTTCCTGTGGCAATGCATTCCACATTTTAATCACGCTTACTGTAAAGAACCCTTTCCTAAATAAATGGCTAAAACTTTTTCCTCCATGCGCAGATCATGTCCTCTAGTCCGTTGAGAAGGCCTAGGGACAAAAAGCTCATCCGCCAAGCTATTATATTGCCCTCTGATGTATTTATACATGTTAATTAGATCTCCTCTAAGGCGTCTTTTCTCTAGACTAAATAAACCCAGTTTATCTAACCTTTCTTGGTAAGCGAGACCTTCCATCCCACGTATCAATTTTGTAGCTCGTCTCTGCACCTGCTCTAAAACTGCAATATCTTTTTTGTAATGTGGTGCCCAGAACTGAATTCCATATTCCAGATGTGGCCTTACTAGAGAGTTAAACAGGGGCAATATTATGCTAGCATCTCGAGTTTTTATTTCCCTTTTAATGCATCCCAAAATTTTGTTTGCTTTAGCTGCAGCGGCTAGGCATTGAGTACGATTATTTAACTTGTTGTCGATGAGTACTCCTAAGTCCTTCTCCAAGTTTGATGTCCCCAACTGTATCCCATTTATTTTGTATGGTGCTAGACCATTGGTACGACCAAAATGCATGACTTTACATTTGTCAACATTGAATTTCATCTGCCATGTATGTGCCCATATAGCCATCCTATCCAGATCCTGTTGCAATATGACACTATCTTCCTGAGAGTTGATGATTCTGCACAATTTTGTATCATCTGCAAAAATAGCAATATTGCTCACTACTGCATCTACTAGGTCATTAATAAATAAATTGAAGAGCACTGGACCCAGTACAGACCCCTGTGGGACCCCACTGCTCACAGTCTCCCATTTTGAGTACGATCCATTGACCACAACTCTTTGTTTTCTGTCCATTAGCCAGTTCCCTATCCATGCACACAAACTCTTCCCCAGTCCTTGCATCCTCAACTTTTGCACCAGACTTCTGTGGGGAACAGTGTCGAAGGCCTTTGCAAAGTCCAAGTATATCACATCTACAGCATTCCCAATATCCATATTAGCATTCACTACCTCATAAAAGCTGAGCATGTTAGTCAAACAGGACCTGTCTTTAGTAAACCCTTGTGCAATTTGAATAAGGCAGCGCCCCCTTAGGCAGGGAGAGGTTTTGGGCTAATTCATATTTTGCCCGCTCTCTGCATGCCCGTAGGTAATATCAAGAACCCGAATGAATATTCATAATCAACGTAAATGTGTGTGTCGGCTAATACCAAACACGAGGAGTCTGGATCGCTAATAGCACCGTCCCCCGTCCCCCCCTTTCACCTTACTGGCGCTGGTTCCGAAAGATCCAGAGGGCTGAAAATCTCTCAGGACCAGTGTCATGCTATGTAATTAGCTATTAGCTATGTAATTAGCCAGTGTTTGTTAGCAGCCAGAGAGTAAGAGAAAGAAAAAGTGGATTTAAACCAAAAAATGTCACTCTGGTTGCTTGCAATAAAACTTGCAAGTGCGTTTGTGACTTGAATGGCGCACGCACAGTTTTCTCAGGTGTGTCACAACTGCCACAAAGGACCAGACAGCTGAGACGGCCGCTCGGGCTCTGTCCACAACACATCCACTCCGACCAAGGTGCCTGTTTCGAGGGACATGTAATGAAGGAAATGCAATGTATTTATGGGATAAAGAAGTCACACACAACCCCACACCATCCACAAGGAAACGGGGCCTGTGAACGCTTCAACCGAACTCTGTTACAGATGGTGCGAACACTGGAGGAGGAAAAGAAATTACAGTGGCCTCAGTTTCTGTCCGAGATGGTGTGGGCCTATAACAAGTCCATTCAACAGGGTATTCCGCGTACACTCTCCTCTTTGGACGGAGTGTTGGGGAGTTGCAATTAAATGACATAGATGGATTCCATCCAAGAGATCCAACCTCCTGGGTGCGGGCACACCGGCAGAGGCTAGAGACAGTTCATCGATTAGTGCGGCAGCGTCTACAAGAGAATTCCCATCCTAATAGGACCCCGGTGCACAGTGGTCCACTACAGCCAGGTGACCTGGTGCGTGTCAAGAAGCCTCATGGAAAATTGGAAGGCAAATGGGAGGCTGTGCCATATCGTGTTAGCTGCAAGTATGCGGATGGGCCAGTGTATGAAGTCCAGAAACAAGGGACTGATTTTGTTCGAGTCCTTCATCGAAATATGTTGCGCACATGTCTCTCTGGTGGAATAAATTGTGATAGAACTGTTAATGTCAACGAGCTCCCACAGCTGGAGCCCAGTGGTAATGAATGGGCCTACGATGATGAGGATGATTGTTGGCCGCTCCCTACTACTGAGGGTTTTCCACTTGTGACTACTGTGCCTCTAGGTGGTGCTCCTTCTGGTGCAGAACCTGCTGGTCCTTCTCAGCCCATGGCTGCAGCACCCCAGAGCACACCAGCAGCCCTCAGACGTGCCACTAGACTAGTTCGTTTCGCCTGCTATGCAATGATCTGTTACCACACTGCCTCAGTCATTGACAGGGACTGCCAATATTAAAGTGAGGGGGGGGGGGGGATATGTAAGTAACATTTATATAATGCTGCCAAGTTTCATTACCCTGTTTAAATTGTGTTGAAATGCAAAGTAAATGTGTTTCTGTATTACTTTGATTATGGCCCTTTAAGAGATCAGCTAAAGGATGAAGGGACACACCCCCGGGAGTGTAGTAGAGCCTGGCTCTAGATGCAGAGGAGGGGGAAAAGTTCTAAAGACTTCTGGGCAGAAGCAGGACAAGGTTTGTTGTTTTTCTCTTGTGCTGCTAGAGAAGTGTGTAGAGAAAGAAAGTTAATATGAAAATACTGCATTCAGAGGAGCTACACTGAAATGGACTGTGTCATTGCTGATCAGATAGAGAGAGAGTTAATATGAAAAGACCGCAGTCAGAGGAGCTACACTGAAATGGACTGTGTTAGGGCTCTTTTCCACTATGAAATGCGTTTCAATTTCCACCATGCGATTGAGCTACTTTTCTCATTATAGTAAAGCTCAATCACACCCAAAACGCAGCAGGACGACGATCGCGTTTTGAGTAAAATCGCATCGCAATCGGATCGCACTAATGGAAAATGCTGCTGCAGTTTCCATTAGTTTAATGTACCTTGCGATTTGCGATCAAAATCAAATCGCAGGGTAGTGGAAAAAGGCCCTAATTGCTGATCAGAGAGAGGGAGAGAGTTAATAAGAAAAGACTGCATTCAGAGGAGCTACACTGAAATGGACTGTGTAATTGCTGATCAGAGAGAGGGAGAGAGTTGATAAGAAAAGACTGCATTCAGTAGAGCTACATTGAAAAGAACTGTGCAATGGCTGATTAGAGAGAGAACTGTGTGGATTGCCACTAATAGTAAGAGACTCACAGTGCTTTCGAGGTACCGGACAGTGACTGTAGAATCCCGGATTAAATCATACCTCACATTTTGTAGGACGACCAGAATACCAAAGAACATCTGCTATTGAACTTCATCATTATCCAACTGGATCCCTGCATGCTGAGTAGAACTTCATGGTTCCAAATCCTGTGTTCACCGGAACAAGAAACGTCACTGGGCCCTACCGCACACTTCTACGAACTGTAAGCGGTCCACTTGGACCACTGGGGAGCAAGGGGGGGGGGTGCGCACCCAATTGTGAAGTCAGGGTCAGTTTGTTGTACTGTTCATCAAGTGTCTGCACTGCAAATACAGACTTAGGAGAAATTGAAGAAAAACTTGTTACAGGATCTTCCTTGAACTGTTTGTGTTATATTGAAAATGTTGCTTATCTTTATCACTGTTACACCCCGTTAATCTGTCCCCATCTTCTCCTGGCCCCTCTGTCTTTCCTCTGATGTCTGCAGTGATGCCATAGCAGGCATAGTCAGGCAACATCGGAGACTTCTGAGTGATGGCCTTCCCCGGATCCCAGAATTCAGATACCCCCCTATTATGTCATTTAAGAGAGCCCCTACAATACGGTGTGAACCGAGGGCAAGGCAGGTGGTTCGGTCTCCGCAAACCAGAAAAGAATGTGCACACAGTGATTAAATTCAAGAATATTGCCTTTACTATAGTTTTCTCAAAAGTTGCTGCAAGATCTTCTGTATAGCATTCTCTATCTCAGTCGGATCAACAGACTCGGGGACACCGCGGATTCTGATGTTGCTACGTCTATTGTGATTTTCCATATCATCCAGGTGCAGCAGAAAATATTGACTTTGGTTAGCTTGGGCAATAATAGCTTGTTGGTGTGTGTCAAGTCTATTTTAAATCTGATCAATAGTGGACTCGAAATCTGAGACACGATGACTAATATGTGCAATATCATTTTTTAAGGTTCTGAGTCTTTCTTGTATGTATTCTCAAGTCTGGAGACACATCGATTCAGGTCAGAGAGGGTGGGTAGAGAGCGTAGGTACTCTTTAAGGTCACTTCTCTAATCTGTGAGAAGCCCTGGAAGAAATATCAGATAGACTGCCAGAGGATCTGCTTAAACCTCCGCAACTTTCATGGCGTGACAGCCTGCGTTTGGAGTGATGTGAGGTGGGTGTGCGCTCTGTCTCCTGAGGGGAGGAGCTCCGTTGTGTGTTGTGAGAGAGCCCTGGATCTTCTTCCTTCAAGAGGGGCTGTGGGAAGTGGAACGAGCCCGGCAGTGTGAGTCTGAGTCCACTTCAGGCTCTCCGGATGGAGTGAGGGCTCGATTCCCATAGGGAGAGATATCCCCGTGGAAGTGACCAGGAGGAGAGTGGACATTGCGGCCTACCTGGCGCCATTGTTTCCTGGATCGCAGGCCTGAGGCGGGAGAAGTCTGGTCTCTGTGTCTCCCTCTAGAGCCATCAGGGAGGCTGAAGGTGTCCGGGGAATGATTTTGCTGGCTTTTCCAAGAGGGCAGAGATTTGTGTGAGGCGGAAGGCCCGACACGCTGCGACTGTGTGAGGCACGGGCACCATCTTATAATGGGTAGGATGGAGGCGCCCAATGTGTGTTCTATTTTAGTATTCTTAAATCAAAATAAAAACTTGTATAATAAAAAGAGAGGTAATTACTTACCTCTGCAGAGGATATAGACACCTGTTCAACTGGAAAAAAGACAACGCATTACACAGGTCATGGCCCGCTTCCTCAGGTCAATACAAAATGCCTTGATAGCATAGGGGATAGAGTGTAGGCACCTCTAATTAGGCTGGTTTCTTTGCCTTATGATTTAACACCATAAAAGAACTGGAACTGCAGGAATCCCCAAGAAGTACATTTTCTAACAAACTTCAAGCAAGCAGATCCGCATAATTCAAGGCCCGAACAGACCAGAAACTACTAATTTTTTAACACTTTTATGCACTATGGATGATTTTGTCTGTTCGTTATTAAAGTGTACCAGAGACAACTGATAGTAAAACATTTATACTTACCTGGGGCTTCCTTAAGCCCCCTCTGCTCTGATCTCTCCCACACAATCTTCCTCCACCTCCTCATTTTCCCATTAGAAGTCCCGTAAGTTTAGTCAGTCGCGGCCAGTCGTCGCATGCTGGTAGCATTTTGCGCAGGCGCAGATCTCTCCCAGCCACGGCTGGGCCCCCGACTGGCCAAACGAACAGGACTTCTAGCGGGACAACGAGGAGGCGGAGGAAGACGGCGTGGGAGCGATCGGTGCATAGGGGCTGGAGGAAGCCCAAGGTATGTATAAATCTTTGATTGTCGTTCGTCTCAGGGTCACTTTAATGACGTTTTCTCAATTCTCTTTTAACCACCTTAGCGTTACGGACGAGCTCAGCTCGTCCATTACTGCTGCGGTGGATATCTCAGCCCCTGGTGGGTCTTTTCTTACATCTTTTTTTAAAAAACACGCAGCTAGCACTTTACTAGCTGCATGTTTAATTCCATCGCCGACGATCTGCCGCTACGTGCCGCGAAAGGGGCCCCCCCCCTCCCCCAGAACCTGAGCGTAGCCTGTCCAATCACCACCAGGCTGCGCTATGGGGTGGATCGGGACTCCCCCTGACGTCATGGCGTCGATTACGTCATTCCGATCGTCGCCATGGTGACGAGGGAAGCCCTAACCGGAAATACCGTTCAGAGCGGGATTTCCTGCTGGGTATGATCGCCGGCGGCGATTGGAGGGGTGGGCGGGATACCGCAGGGAGAGGGGAATCGTGTAGCTAGCGCTAGGCTAGCTACATGATAAAAAAAAAATTAGGTTAAAAAACCCACCGCGGCAGAACGCCGCAAAAAATCAAAACGCCAGGGTGGTTAATGCACTATTTTTACTTTTTTAATAAATGTATACCTTGGTCAATCTGATTCATTTGATGTGACAAAGCCCACCTGATCATATTTTATTGAAAAGGGTAAAAGTAAATTTAATCTTAAAGAACCATTGTTGTGAAACTTTTCAAAATTTAAAATACATGAAAGCACATATAGTAAATAAAAAGTACATTTCTCCCAGAGTAAAATGTACTATCATTTACTTTTTTCTCCTATGTTGCTGTCACTTACAGTAGGTGGAAGAAATCAGACAGAACTGATGGGTTTTGGACTAGTTCATCTCCTCATGGGGACTTCTTAGGGTTTTCCTTATTTTTAAAAGTACTTTGTGAATGGCAGAATAGTGTGCAAACAGATAGGGGGGTGGCCTGCATCTTTGTATAGAGCCTTTCCAGGGAGTGCTTTTGTAAATAATAAATAAAATACTTAGAATCCCTTATGAAGAGATGGACTAGTAAAAAAAAACTGTCAGTTCTGACATATTACTAACTACTGTAAGTGACAGCAACATAGGAGAAAAGTAATGTATTGCTCATTTTATTCTGGAAGAGACATACTACTTTGTGTTTACGTGAATATTTAATTTTATAATTTTTTCCAACAGTGGTCTTTTAAAGGTATGTAACAAACACTGATGGAGGTGCCCAGGATATAAAGACTACTAACCATAAGTGAAAAAAACAAAACAAATCCTAAGCAATATTAATCACTTATAAATTATTTGTTAACCTCCTTGCCGGTTATCCCGAACACAGTTCGGGGTAACCTGCGCAGGAGGATTTCTCAGGCCCCGCTGGGCCGATTTGCATAATTTTTTTTTTCCTACACGCAGCTAGCACTTTGCTAGCTACGTGTAGTACGCGATCGCCGCCGATTCGCCGCTACCCGCCGTGCCGAGCCCCCCCCCGCCCCAGACCCCTGCGCAGCCTGGCCAATCAGTGCCAGGCAGCGCTAAGGGGCGGATCGGGATTCCCTCTGACGTCACGACGTCCATGACGTCATCCCGCCCGGTCGCCATGGCGACCGGGGAAGCCCTGCAGGAAATCCCGTTCTCAACGGGATTCCCTGCATACTCTGATCGCCGAAGGCGATCAGAGTGGGTGGGGGGATGCCGCCGCTCAGCGGCTATCATGTAGCGAGCCCTGGGCTCGCTACATGATTTAAAAAAAAATAAATAAAAAAAAAGTGCAGCGATGCCTCCTTGCCGGATTTTTTAGACCGGCAAGGAGGTTAATCACGGGCTCTTAAAACAACTAAGTATACATAAATACACAACCCAAACAATACCCAAATGACCCTTACTAAAAAGACCTAATGGCCCATACTCACGGGCTACAATTGTCGCCACAACCACGTGGCACGCGCATGTTGCGCCGACAGGTCGCCCGTGAGTATGAGGCACGCACCCCAAACCGTCACTCGTCGCTGCTGTCGCCAAGCGATTGGCGGCGATCAATCGCATGGCAACAGTTGCCGTCGCAACTTCGCCGCAACTGTCGCTAGTCCGCGTGTGTATGCGGACTAGCGACAGCAACATAATAGACAATCCACAGCGTTTCTGGCGAGGGGGAGGAAAGTCGGCAACAGCTTCCGTTGCTTCATTAATCCCTCTTCCGCGTGTGTACGCGGAAGGACCTGGCGAGGAGCTGTCGCCGAACCTATCGCACACACGCTCCCGTGTGCTAGCGACAGGACAAAAGGTAGCCCGTGAGTATGGGCCATAAAAAACCCTTATGGACTTAAATGGCAGGCGAACGGCCTACGAGCTAGAAACACCAAATTCGCAGGGTATGTGGAGGAGGACAGGGGGTACTATTAAAGTTAGAAGTAAAAAGTAGCAAAGTTACTGCGGTAAAATGACAGATGATGTATTAACGTGTATATAAGTGTGTGTGTGTGTGTGTATATATATATATATAGATAGATAGATAGAGAGAGATATATAGATATATATAGAATATATATATATATATATATATATATATATATATATATATGTGACCTTAGCCCGTTTAAAAACTGGCTAGGTCTGTCTGCGCGCACCCGCCTGTTGTGAGCACGCACCTGCCGGCCACCCGCTCACACGCCCGCCTGGCTCCGTCCCTGGCGTCCTGCCTGTGTGAGGCTACATGCGCAGTAGCAAAAAGCACGGACCCAGGTACACAGAAGCAACTGTCCCTGCTGTATGCCTATTATATAGGATATATATACAGTACAGACCAAAAATTTGAACACACCTTCTCATTCAAAGAGTTTTCTTTATTTTCATGACTATGAACATTGTAGATTCACACTGAAGGCATCCAAACTCTGAATTAACACATGTGAAAGTATAGTACATAATCAAAAAGTGTGAAGCAACCGAAAATGTCATATTCTAGGTTCTTCAAAGCATTTTCAGTTTCACACTTTTTGGTTATGTACTATACTTCCACATGTGTTAATTCATAGTTTGGATGCCTTCAGTGTGAATCTACAATGTTCATAGTCATGACCATGAAAATAAAGAAAACTCTTTGAATGAGAAGGTGTGTCCAAACTTTTGGTCTGTATATGTGTGTGTGTGTATCAGTGAAATTCAGGGGGACTGGGACTCAGCCAGCACGCAGGAGACAGTCAGTTGAAAGCACAGTTCATTTATTGAATGCTCAAACAGACAAGCTTCAGCATCAAATATCGAAGGAAAAGCAGGCTTACTTCAGCCACATAAGAGCATCAAAATGTCCACAGCAAGAGTATAATCCACAGGAAAAGAAAGTCCACAAATCCTGAACTGTCCAGCCTTGTTTCCTCACAGAGAGATAGGAATATTACTCCAGATATTGGTATAACAAGTCCTGCAGCTCACTGCTGCACACTCACAGGCTTGCAGCTCACTTCTGCACACACTCAGCCCGAATGCACAGGTCTGCACCTGACATATATCTGCCTTCCTGCTTGTAAGGTAGGAGAATCTGATCTGTATCCGGGTGGGGTAAGAGGCCCACCCATTCCATCCTCCTCAACCCAGAGCCCAGCCTTGCAAACTCAAATATAGCAACCTTGGTTGCTAATCAAAAATCCTGGACTCCCTTCCGGATACAGACAGAATAGCATATTGTGTTAAAGTTCATTATTTTCTGTAATGTACTGATAAACATTAGACTTTCATATATTTTAGATTCATTACACACAACTGAAGTAGTTCAAGGCTTTTATTGTTTTAATATTGATGATTTTGGCATACAGCTCATGAAAACCCAAAATGCCGATCTCAAAAAATTAGCATATTTCATCCAACCAATAAAAGAACGGTGTTTTTAAAACAAAAAAAAGTCAACCTTCAAATAATTGTGTTCAGTTATGCACTCAATACTTGGACGGGAATCCTTTATCAGAAATGACTGCTTCAATGCGGCGTGGCATGGAGGCAATCAGCCTGTGGCAGTGCTCAGGTGTTATGGAGGCCCAGGATGCTTCGATAGCGGCCTTAAGCTCATCCAGAGTGTTGGGTCTTGCGTCTCTCAACTTTCTTTTCACAATATCCCACAAATTCTCTATGGGGTTCAGGTCAGGAGAGTTGGCAGGCCAATTGAGCACAGTAATACCATGGTCAGTAAACCATTTACCAGTGGTTTTGGCACTGTGAGCAGGTGCCAGGTCTTGCTGAAAAATGAAATCTTCATCTCCAGAAAGCTTTTCAGCAGATGGAAGCATGAAGTGCTCCAAAATCTCCTTATAGCTAGCTGCATTGACCCTGCCCTTGATAAAACACAGTGGACCAACATCAGCAGCTGACATGGCACCCCAGACCATCACTGACTGTGGGTACTTGACACTGGACTTCAGACATTTTGGCATTTCCCTCTCCCCAGTCTTCCTCCAGACTCTGGCACCTTGATTTCCAAATGACATGCAAAACTTGCTTTCCTCCGAAAAAAGTACTTTGGACCACTGAGCAACAGTCCAGTGCTGCTTCTCCGTAGCCCAGGTCAGGCGCTTTTGCCACTTTCTGGTACAAAAGTGGCTTGACCTGGGGAATGCGGCACCTGCAGCCCATTTCCTGCACACGCCTGTACACTGTGGCTCTGGATGTTTCTACTCCAGACTCAGTCCACTGTTTCCGCAGGTCCCCCAAGGTCTGGAATCTGTCCTTCTCCACAATCTTCCTCCGGGTCCGGTCACCTCTTCTCGTTGTGCAGCGTTTTCTGTCACACTTTTTCCTTCCCACAGACTTTCCACTGAGGTGCCTTGATACAGCACTCTGGGAACAGCCTATTCGTTCAGAAATTTATTTCTGTGTCTTACCCTCTTGCTTGAGGGTGTCATTGATGGCCTTCTGGGCAGCAGTCAGGTTGGCAGTCTTACCCATGATTGCGGTTTTGAGTAATGAACCAGGCTGGGAGTTTTTAAAAGCCTCAGGGATATTTTGCAGGTGTTTAGAGTTAATTCCTTGATTCAGATGATTAGGTTAATAGCTCGTTTAGAGAACCTTTTCATGATATGCTAATTTTTTGAGACAGGAATTTTGGGTTTTCATGAGCTGTATGCCAAAATCATCATTATTAAAACTATAAAAGGCTCGACTACTTCAGTTGTGTGTAATGAATCTAAAATATATGAAAGTCTAATGTTTATCAGTACATTACAGAAAATAATGAACTTTACCACAATATGCAATTTTTTTGAGAAGGACCTGTGTGTGTATGTATATATATATATATATATATATATATATATATATATATATATATACGGTATATATATATTGCAAAAGTATTCGGCCCCCTTGAAGTTTTCTACATTTTGTCATATTACTGCCACAAACATGAATCAATTTTATTGGAATTCCACGTGAAAGACCAATAGAAAGTGGTGTACACGTGAGAAGTGGAACGAAAATCATACATGATTCCAAACCTTTTTACAAATAACTGCAAAGTGGAGTGTGCATAATTATTCAGCCCCCTGAGTCAATACTTTGTAGAACCACCTTTTGCTGAAATTACAGCTGCCAGTCTTTTAGGGTATGTCTCTACCAGCTTTGCACATCTAGAAACTGAAATCATTGCCCATTCTTCTTTGCAAAACAGCTCCAGCTTAGTCAGTTTAAATGGACAGCGTTTGTGAACAGCAGTTTTCAGATCTTGCCACAGATTCTCGATTGGATTTAGATCTGGACTTTGACTAGGCCATTCTAACACATGGATATGTTTTGTTTTAAACCATTCCATTGTTGCCCTGGCTTTATGTTTAGGGTTGTTGTCCTGCTGGAAGACCAAAGGGGGCTGAACCTCCGCCCCAGCCTCAAGTCTTTTGCAGACTCCAAGAGGTTTTCTTCCAAGATTGCCCTGTATTTGGCTCCATCCATCTTCCCGTCCACTCTGACCAGCTTCCCTGTCCCTGCTGAAGAGACGCACCCCGAGGGCATGATGCTGCCACCACCATATTTGACAGTGGAGATGGTGTGTTCAGAGTGATGTGCAGTGTTAGTTTTCCGCCACACATAGCGTTTTACATTTTGGGCAAAAAGTTCCATTTTGGTCTCATCTGACCAGAGCACCTTCTTCCACATGTTTGCTGTGTCCCCCACATGGCTTGTGGCTAAATGCAAACGGGACTTCTTATGCTTTTCTGTTAACAATGGCTTTATTCTTGCCACTCTTCCATAAAGGTTAACTTTTGTGCAGTGCACGACTAACAGATGTTCTATGGACAGATTCCCCCACCTGAGCTGTAGATCTCTGCAGCCCATCCAGAGCCACCATGGGCCTCTTGGCTGCAATTCTGTTCAGCGCTCTCCTTGTTCGACCTGTGCGTTTAGGTGCACGGCCTTGTCTTGGTAGGTTTATAGTTGTGCCATACTCCTTCCATTTCTGAATGATCGCTTTAACAGTGCTCCGTTGGATGTTCAAGACTTTGGAAATCTTTTTGCAGCCTAAGCCTGCTTTAAATTTCTCAATAACTTTATCCCTGACCTGTCTGGTGTGTTCTTTGGACTTCATGGTGCTGTTGCTCCCAATATTCTCTTAGACAACATCTGAGGCCGTCACAGAGCAGATGTATTTGTACTTACATTAGATTACACACATGTGCACTCTATTTAGTCATTAGCACTCATC
The DNA here is from genome assembly GCF_040937935.1 of Hyperolius riggenbachi. NCBI lineage: Eukaryota > Metazoa > Chordata > Amphibia > Anura > Hyperoliidae > Hyperolius > Hyperolius riggenbachi. The sequence continues at coordinate 353,085,924 of NC_090649.1, read as the reverse complement.
AGGCAATGTCTATGGGCAACTGGCTGCACTCAGACCAAAGGGGGCTGAATAATTACGCACACCCCACTTAGCAGTTATTGATTTGTAATAAATGTTTGGAATCATGTATGATTTTCGTTCCACTTCTCACGTGTACTTTGTATTGGTCTTTCACGTGAAATTCCAATAAAATTGATTCAGGTTTGTGGCAGTAATGTGACAAAATGTGGAAAACTTCAAGGGGGGATGAATACTTTTGCAAACCACTGTGTATGTATGTATGTATATGTATATATGTGTATGTGTGTGTATATATATATATATATATATATATATATATATATATATATATATATATATATATATATATATATATATATATATATATATATAAAGTTTTCCACATTTTGTCACATTACTGCCACAAACATGAATCAATTTTATTGGAATTCCACATGAAACACCAACACAAAGTGGTATAAACATGAGAAGTGGAACAAAAGTCATACATGATTCCAAACACTTTTTACAAATAAATAACTGCAAAGTAGGGTGTGCATAATTATTCAGCCCCCTGAGTCAATACTTTGTAGAACCACCTTTTGCTGCAATTACAGCTGCCAGTCTTTTAGGGTATGTCTCTACCAGCTTTGCACATCTAGAGACTGAAATCATTGCCCATTCTTCTTTGCAAAACAGCTCCAGCTCAGTCAGTTTAAATGGACAGCATTTGTGGTGTGTGCATAATTATTCGGCCCCCTTTGATCTGAGTGCAGTCAGTTGCCTATAGACATTGGCTGATGAGTGCTAATGACTAAATAGAGTGCACCTGTGTGTATTCTAATGTCAGTACAAATACAGCTGCTCTGTGAGGGCCTCAGAGATTGTCTAAGAGAATATTGGGAGCAACAACACTGTGAAGTCCAAAGAACACACCAGACAGGTCAGGGATAAAGTTATTGAGAAATTTAAAGCAGGCTTAGGCTACAAAAAGATTTCCAAAGCCTTGAACATCCCACGGAGCACTGTTCAAGTGATCATTCAGAAATGGAAGGAGTATGACACAACTGTACACCTACCAAGACAAGGCCATCCACCTAAACTCACAGGCCGAACAAGGAGAGCGCTGATCAGAAATGCAGTCAAGAGACCCATGGTGACTCTGGACGAGCTGCAGAGATCTACAGCTCAGGTGGGAGACTCTGTCCATAAGACAACTATTAGTCATGCACTGTACAAAGTTGGCCTTTATGAAAGAGTGGCAAGAAGAAAGGCATTGTTAACAGAAAGCATAAGAAGTCCCGTTTGCAGTTTGCCACAAGCCATGTGGGGGACACAGCAACCATGTGGAAGAAGGTGCTCTGGTCAGATGAGACCAAAATGGAACTTTTTGGCCAAAATGCAAAACGCTATGTGTGGCGGAAAACTAACACTGCACATCATTCTGAACACACCATCCCCACTGTCAAATATGGTGGTGGCAGTATCCTGCTCGGGGGGGGGGGGGTTGGGGTGCATCTCTTCAGCAGGGACAGGGAAGCTGGTCAGAGTGGATGGGAAGATGGATGGAGCCAAATACAGGGCAAACTTGGAAGAAAACCTCTTGGAGACTGCAAAAGACTTGAGACTGAGGCGGAGGTTCACCTTCCGGCAGGACAATGACCCTAAACATAAAGCCAGGGCAACAATGGAATGGTTTAAAACAAAACATATCTATGTGTTAGAATGGCCCAGTCAAAGTCCAGAACTAAATCCAATCGAGAATCTGTGGCAAGATGTGAAAACTGCTGTTCACAAACGCTGTCCATCTAATCTGACTGAGCCGGAGCTGTTTTGTAAAGAAGAATGGGCAAGGATTTCAGTCTCTAGATGTGCAAAGTTGGTAGAGACATACCCTAAAAGACTGGCAGCTGTAATTGCAGCAAAAGGTTGTTCTACAAAGTATTGACTCAGGGGGCCGAATAACTACGCACACCCCACTTTACAGTTATTTATTTGTAAAATATGTTTGGAATGATGTATGATTTTCGTTCCACTTCTCATGTGTACACCACTTTGTATTGGTCTTTCATGTGGAATTCCAATAAAATTGATGCATGTTTGTGGCAGTAATGTGACAAAATGTGGAAAACTTCAAGGGGGCCGAATGCTTTTGCAACCCACTGTATATATATGTATATGTATATATATGTATATATATATATGTATATATATGTATATATATATATATATATATATATATATATATATATATATATATATATATATATATATATATGCACACATATACACATATACACATATACACATATACACATATACACATATACATACATACATACATACATACATACATACATACATACATACATACATACATACATACATACACACATACACACACATACACAGGTAGTCCTCGGTTAACGAACGAGATAGGGACTGTAGGTTCGGTCCTAACCTGAATCCGTTCTTAAGTCGGAAAGCTGTGCTATCTCTGTCCGCTTTGCCTCCAGTGCCCCCCCTCTGTGCCTCTTTGTCTCCCTCTATACCTGTCTGTCCCCTTCAGTGCCTCTGTACGCTCTGTGCACGTTTGTCCCCCTCTGTGCCTCTCTATGTCCACACCTTGTTTGTACCCCTGTGCCTCCGTTTTTACTCTCTGTGCCTCCATTTCTACCCTCTGTGCCTCCATTTGTACCCCCCTTGTGGATTGTTGTACCCCCTGTTCCTTTGCCACCCCCCTGCCTCTGATTTTACCCCTTGTGCCTCTGTACTCTGTTTGTCCCCTGTGCCTAAATTTGTACCCCCCTGTGCCACTCTCTGCTTCTACCCCCGTCCCCCCCCCACCCGTGCCCCGCTTTGTCCCCTTGCTCTCTGCCTATGGAATCACCTTCCAGCCCGAGTCCAACGCTGTCTGTCCTCCGCTCTCCGACTCCATATAGCCGCATACAGCCACCGCTAGATGCAGCATCGCCCCGCTTCCTGTATGTCATGTGACGTACAGGAACCTGTATGTCACATGACATACAAGGAAGCAAGTGCATGCTGCATCTAGCGGTGACTGTACGCGGCTATATGGAGCAGGAGACGGAGTGCGGAGGACAGACAGAGTTGGACTCGGTTCGGAGGTAAGTGCAACTCTGCTGCCGGGACATGCGCCGGCACTCAGGGGAAGTTTGAAGCCGCTTCCTCAAACTTCCCCGGCACGGAAATGACGTCATCACGATGGGATCAGGTCGTTCGTATGTCGAGCGTTTGTAAACCGGAGACTATTTATTTATTTTCAGAGTGCAGGAAATATAAAAAAAAAAAAAAAGTGGGGTCCCTCCTTTAACCCCTTGTCCCCCATGCAGGCTGGAATAACCAGAATGCAGAGCCCTGGCCATGTGTGCTTCACACCCTGAGCTAGAGGCCCGCATCGGGTCGGGTACCATAGGCTTACCCAAAATGTGGGGCAGGTCCGGGTACCCAAATTGATTCTAAATGGGTTGCGGGTCGGGTTGTGGGTAGCGGGGTGGGTCGCGGGTAGTCAAGCAAGCATAAGCCAATTCTGTAATTTTTGCTTTTCAAAATCTGTGATGAATGCTGGGACCAGAATAGTTACTTGCTGACTTGCTGCTTCTCATCTTTAATGCCCCCGATATGGAATGATCGCACAGCACCGACAATTTACCGTATTTTTTGGACTAAAAAGCGGGGAGAAAAAGTAAGTACGTCTTATAGTCCAAATGTAGCATGGAGTGGTTCCAGAGTGCCCAGCTTAGACCAAGAGTCCTCATCAGCACACAGGGGGGGGGGGAGGCATTGGAGGGGCACTGGGGGATGCATTATTAATTAACTAAAGTAACTTTAATGATATTTGGTGTGATTCAACGCCTAGCATGCTATGAGAAACAGCTGATAACTTAAAATGCTTTCATTTTACTAGCCCTGATGGTCTCAGAGGCGGGACCAGGCTCTGTCATTGGGCCAATCACAGCACAGTAACTACACTCTGCACAGTGATTGGCCCAATGATGGAGCTGTTGTCCCACCTCCGAGACCATCAGGTCCAGTCAAATGAAAGCATCTCAATTACAGGCTATTACTCATAGCGTGCAGATGCCCTGAATTGCTGCTGGTTACTAACCCCCCTGTCGCTGTGGCTCTGCACTGCATGGAAAGAGAAGGCAGGGAACAGTACACTGCCTGAAGGCTGCAGGCAGGACTGAGCACAGAACTCGGGGAAACGGGCCGATTCAGAGCCGTCCCAGCTGCAGAGTTTGTCGCTTTGCAGGGAGCCTGGATCATAACGTCAGCATCTGGTTCTCTCACTCTCTGGCGGGGACGCAAGCATCAGAGCACTGTCTGAAGTAGCTGAGGGCTTCATTTCACTCACCCCTGTCCTGCTGCTTGTCTCTGCTTTATATCTGGTCACGCTCCAATCCCCTCCCCTCCGATGTATACAGGAGCACAGACGCTGTCCTGCTATTCGGTATCAGTGGCGCTACATGCTTCTGTATACATCCAGGCTCCCTGCAAAGCGACAAACTCTGCAGCTGGGACAGCTCTGAATCGGCCCCTGTTGCCCCGAGTCCTGTGCTCTCTGTTGGACTTGGCAACCTTCAGGCAGTGTTCCCTTCCTTTCCATGGCTCCACAGCCCCCCGACATCCAAACTCAGAGCTAAACAGTTGTAATAAGCGCTGTTGTTTTAGTTAACCCTGCACCTGCCAATTACATTAGTCTATACGGTACTGTATACAGTCCACAGTGTAGACCTCCTTGCAGGGGTGTAGCTAGAAATGACTGGGCCCCATAGCAAATTTTTTTCATGGGGCCCCCACCACCACACACACCCCTCCCGAACCATCAAAAAAGATTTTTCATCTAGTCAGAACAATATTTTTGATCCATTTTACGTTAAAATGTAATCAGACTGGATGGAAAAATCTCTATTGATTAAAGGAAACTTTTTTTTTTAAGCAGATCTACTTACCTGGGGCCTCCTCCAAACCCTAGCCGTGTCCGTCGCCGCAGCTCCGCTCCCAGCTGGTGGCCCAAGGTCTGCTCCGTTGCAGCAGTCCACCTGGCGAGGTTGACAGCCATTGTGCCTATGCAAGTGCAGAGCCTGCCGACCTCGCCAGGTCGGCTGCTGCAACGGAGGGGACCTGGACCGGCTGGGAGCAGAGCTGCTGCTGGGAGGGAAACATAAGCTGCTGCCAGGGGCTGGAGGAAGCCCCGGGTAAGAAGACTTGCTCTTTTTAAAAACCCCAGAGGTTTCCTTTAAAGTGGATCAAAACTTATAACTTCCTCTCTGCTGTAAAAAGATACATAACAGCATTACAACATTTAAAGACACTCCGTAACAAAAATTGCATCCTGTTTTTTATCATCCTACAAGTTCCAAAAGCTATTCTAATGTGTTCTGGCTTACTGCAGCACTTTCTGCTATTACAGTCTCTGTAATAAATCAATGTATCTTTCCCCTGTCAGACTTGTCGGCCTGTGTCTGGAAGGCTGCCAAGTTCTTCAGTGTTGTGGTTCTGCTATGAACTCCCCCTTTCAGGCCCCTCTCTGCACACTGCCTGTGTGATATTTAGATTAGTGCAGCTTCTCTCTGCTCTCTTATCTTTTACAAGCTGGATAAATCGTCCTCTGAGCTGGCTGGGCTTTCACATACTGAGGAAATTCAGACAAGGGCAAAGCTGTTTGCAGGAAGAAAAGAGCAGCCTGAAACTTCAGTGCATGAGAGATGCAGGGGGAAAGAAACACACAAATGATCTCTTGAGATTCAAAAGGAAGGCTGTATACAGCCTGATTGTGTATGGATGTATTTTCTATGTGTGGACATACTGTACATCAACCTACTTCCTGTTTTGGTGGCCATTTTGTTTGTTTATAAACAAACTTTTTAAAACTGTTTTTAACCACTTTTAATGCGGCGGGTAGCGGTGAAATTGTGACAGAGGGTAATGGGAGATGTCCCCTAACGCACTGGTATGTTTACTTTTGTGCGATTTTAACAATACAGATTCTCTTTAAAGAAAAAAAACATTTCTTTGTTACAGCTAATACAATTCCTTCAATAAATCTGCACTGTTTCTACTTCCTGCTTTCATGGAGGCAGACAAATTGTTAATATCCTGTGCTTTCATATGAGCTTATCTGCCATGGCAGTCAGGTGACATGGGGAGAGATCAAGTTACAGCTTGTGATCAGCCACAAATGAGGGTGAATTAGAGAGAAACACACCCTGTATTTATGCACAGAGTTTAACTTGTCTGTTTTCCTTCGGAGCAGAGAGAGAGAGACAGCAGAGAGAGAGAGAGAGAGACAGACAGACAGACAGGAGAGGGAGCTGGCAGATAGATGAGAGAGCTGAGGTGCATGGAGAGACAGCAGAGAGGGAGAGAGAGACAGCTGGTAGATAGAGATGACAGAGACACACATCTGAGGGGCAGAGAGAGAGGCAGATAGACAGCTGAGAGAGAAAGACAACTGGCAGACAGAGATGGAAGAGAGAGACAGCTGAGGGGCAGAGATGAAGACAGCAGAGGCAGATAGACAGCAGAAAGAGACAGCTAGTGGATAGAGATGGCAGAGAGACACGTCTGTGTGAGTGTGAGAGAGAGAGAGTGAGAGCAATGGCAGATAGAAATGGTAGAGAGATAGACAGCTGAAAGATAGAGATGGCAGAGACACATATCTCAGGGGCAGAGGGAAAGAGAGGCAGATAGACAGCTGAGAGATGAAGACAGTTGGCAGACAGAGATGGAATAGAGAGACAGCTGAGGGGCAGAGAGAAAGACAGCAGAGGCAGATAGCAGAAAGACAGCTGGCAGACTGAGATGGCAGAGAGACATAGCTGAGGAGCAGAGAGACAGAGGGAGAGACAGCAGAGAGGGTGAGAAAGGGAGGGAGCAGAAAGGGAGACAGCTGGTGAATAGAGATGGCAGAAACACACATCTGAGGAGCAGGCAGAGAGAGAGAGAGGGGGGGGGGGAGATAGACAGCTGAGAGAGAAAGACAGCTGGCAGGCAGAGATGAAAGAGAGGCACGGCTGAGGGGCAGAGAGGCACGGCTGAGGGGCAGAGAGGCACGGCTGAGGGGCAGAGAGGCACAGCTGAGGGGCAGAGAGGCACAGCAAAAGGGAGGGAGCAGAAAGGGAGACCGCTGGCGAATAGAGATGGCAGAGACACACATCTGAGGGGCAGATAGACAGCTGGAAGAGAGAGAAAGCTAAGGGGCAGAGACAGCTAAGGGGCAGAGACAGCTAAGGGGCAGAGACAGCTTAGGGCCAGAGACAGCTTAGGGCCAGAGACAGCTTAGGGCCAGAGACAGCTTAGGGCCAGAGAAAGCTTAGGGCCAGAGACAGCTTAGGGCCAGAGACAGCTTAGGGCCAGAGACAGCTAGAAGCAGAGAGATGGCTGCCATAGAGATGGCTAACAGGCAGAGAGAGATAGCAGGAAGAGAGCAAGAGAGAGAGAGAGTAGAGGGGAAAAATACAGCTGGGGAGAAAGAAAGAAAAGACCAGGATAAGAAGAAGCAGGAAAAAGGAGATAACGTGACCACTGGCTGCTACAGACTTCCTTAGTAGCCTCTCTCTGTCTGCACCCAGATGTCTATCTCCCTTCCCCATCTCTGTGCAAAGTGAGCTCCCTGCACACAGCCTGTTAATGTCCCATAGGATTAGTACTCACAGTTTGCAGACATTGCAGGGCTGCACACTGTCAGGCACATGTCTGTGGAGCCTCTCTCAGCAGCAGCAGCAGTGGACTCGTGTGTTGGATAGATGGGACAGTGCACTGCTTGCTGAATGTGTGCAGAGGATGGTTCTCTTCATCCAGGAAGCTGTGGCAGCACGATGTGTATACTGCCTGTAATCCATTCTATCCATCCTGTCTCCTCTCTGGCGCACCTGGGTTCAGATGCCTGAGAGCCTCCCCTGATTGGCTGATGCAGCTGGAAAGGGGCGGAACTGAAGGGTAGTCACTTGTGAAGAGATCCTGGCCGGAACTACAGAGTAACTGTCGGGTCCGGCCAGGAGAGATCAATCCGCAGCCCAAAATAGTCCCCCATTAGAGGCCATATGCGGGGACTCGGGAGGGAGAGGGGCCCGGCGGTGGTGCTCAGCTTTGTTACAGTTATTTATATATTTTTTTTTTAAGTCCTCAGTCTCAGCTGCGGGCCCCCCTGTGGTGTAGGCCCAGCCGGGCCCTATAGCAACGCTATGGTTGCTATGGCGATTCCTACGCCACTGCCTCCTTGGCATCCTGCAGCAGGCTCACCAGTTACACTACAGTGTGTGTGTGTGTGTGTTGCCAAGGAAGTCTACACTGTGGGCTGTATACAACCTAGGTGCGTCTTATAGTCCGAAGCACCTTATAGTCCGAAAAATACGGTACTCTGCTTCATTTAATGTTCTCAGTCAGCAAGTGAGCATATGCGTCCACCTAGTTGCGCACACTCGTACCCACATTGTGAGATCACAAACAATCACTCATTTCTCAAAAAATCTGAAGTCGTCGGAAGAATCACAGACAAAATCGCAAAGTGAGTTATGTGCCTTAAGCAAGAAATAATCCAAAGCTGGAAAGACAAGATCATTTTGGTACATAACATATTTCTTCTCAAGCTTACAGGTTTTTGCACAGGAAGATATGACAAGTACCTTCATTCAGCAGGTTCTAACAGAAGTAATTGCTCTTAGGGTGCATATATATACACACACAATCTTGATTGGCGATTTGAACACATCCATTTGGCTTAGCTACACAATCTTGTTTGAAATATTCAAAATCTGTTGGCCCTCATACTACATGGAGTTGTACATTTAACCAATAAAGATTGTGTGTGTGTGTATGCACCCTTAAATCTTAAAATTATTTATATGAGCCTGGACTGTCTGTTCCTTGGAACTCATAGCTGCAGCGGTTGAAGTTTTTCCCTGGCCACCACAATGCATGCTGGGAGACGTAGTATATTAATGTGACTACATCCCCTGTGATCACATTAATGTACTATGTCTCCCAGTATTAATTGTGGTGGCCAGGGGGACACTTCCACCGCTGCAGCTATGAGCTTTACTTTCAGAAGATGGAGCTGGTCATTGAGATGTGGAGTAGCCTACAGAAGACAGGGACAGGTATGTGGGTGCTCAGTTCTGCTATTTGTTGTTTGAGCAGTGCTGTATCTCTCGGATTTTATTCACCAGAAAGTGGGTTGCAGGTCGGATGTGGGTCTGAAAAATTAGACCCGTGCAGGCCTTTACCCTGAGGTATACTGCACGGTCCATGGTATGGGCAGTTTTGGAGGACAGGGGCGACCAAGCCTTCCCCTCTCCCCAAGAGCCCTTGTCCAATCCATGGACAAGGGACTCTTCCCCACCTCTGGTGCCCCAGGTGGAGGTGGGGGCCACTGACATCCAAATCCAAAAAAGCTTTATTGGCAGGACCAAATACATTTAGCATTGCCAAAGCAAAACAAAACATTAACATGGGGAGGGGGGATTGTGAGAATAAGGGAAGGATATAGGGGGTTGGGGTATATAGTCCATAGGTGTGTGGAGGATGTAAGCGACAGCATGGGGGACTGGGATATACAGTCCATAGGGGGGTATTGGGGGAATACAGTCCATGTGGTATCATGTTCCTCTCAGTTGGTGGCAGGCTGTGACATATCGGGCAGCTATTTGCACGGTTGTTTCCTCCTCCCCCAGTAGGATGTAGAGTTTCCTCTCTTCATCTGTGGAGGTAAAATCCTGGATGTGGGCGGAGAGTTTCTGGAAGTAAACGGTCCTCACAGGTGCGCATTTGCTGCAGTGTAGCAGGAAGTGGGCCTCATCCTCCAAGACCTCCTTGTCGCATTGTCTGCACAGTCTCTCCTCCCGGGGCTTCCATGTCTGTCTGTGCCACCCTTTCTCTACCTCCAGGTTGTGGGCGCTCAGACGGTACAGGGTCTGTCTGTCTTTGTGGTGGTGTAGCCTCTCCAGATATGGAGCCATTGTGTACTCCCTCTGTAGTGATTGGTAGACAGCAAGTTTCTTGGAATTCTTTGTCACTTCTCCATTCCTCTATGTATCATTCCTTGCAGCTTTCTATAGTCCGTTTTATTTGGGCTTTTGTCAGCCTGTGTTGGTGGCCTTGGCTGGGCTGGCTGCTGATGCTTTGCTTGAGAGCACGTGGTATGGCCTCGCCCCCCTGGCTCAGTGAGGCTTTATGGTGGTAAGTGCTGGGGTTGCTGCTCTGTATATGCGCCCAGTATGAGAGTGCCCTCTGCTGGATAGTAAGCCATAGTGGGAACCTGCCTAGCTCTGCCCGGCAAGCTGAGTTTGAAGTGCTTCGATGGACTTGGAGGAGATACTTGCAGAACTCTAGATGGAAGATTTCTGTTGAGCTGGAGTCCCATTTTGATTTGTCTGGGTAGCTGACTGGGCCCCATACCTCACTGCTATAGAGCAGGATTGGGGTGATGATGCTGTCGAATATCTTTGCCCACACTCTCACTGGTGGTTTTAGGTGGTAAAGCAGCTGTCTTCTGATGGCATAAAATGTCTTGCAGGCTTTGTCTTTCAGGGCCTGTACTGCTGGTTTAAAGCTTCCTGATTGGTTGATCTCCAGCCCCAGGTAGGTGTAGCTGTTAGTGGACACCAGTGGGGAGCCATTTAATATAAATGAGGAGGTGGTGGTTTTATTTCCATTCTTCCTCTGGAACACTATCACTTTTGTCTTCTTTGGGTTGATGGATAGTGCCCATGTGGTACAGAAAGTCTCCAATACTGACAGGCTGTCCTGTAGTCCTTTCTCTGTTGAGGAGAGCAGCACAAGGTCATCTGCATACAGCAGGAACTTCACCTCACGGTCATGCAGGAGGGGGCCTGGAGCTGGGGAGGATTCCAGGGCTACAGCCAGTTGGTTAATGTATATGTTAAAGAGCGTTGGGCTCAGACTGCAGACCTGCCTGACTCCTCGACCCTGCTTGAAGAAAGCACTTCTCTTCCCATCTACTTTCACACTGCATTGGTTCCCAGTATATGAACTTTTGATGACATCATAGGTTTTTCCTCCTATTCCACTCTCTAGGAGTTTTAGGAAAAGGCCTGGGTGCCACACCGAGTGAAACGCCCTCTTACAATCAACAAAGCAAGCATGTATTTTGCCACGTGAGCTGTGGACATGGGTCTTGATGAGGCTGTGCAGTGTGTAGATGTGGTTGGTTGTGCGGTGGTTTGGCATGAACCCGGCTTGGCTTTTGCTGAGTACGTCCTGCTGTGTGAGGAAAGAGAGGATCCTTTAATTGATGATGCTGTTAAACAGTTTCCCCAGTGTGCTGCTGACACAGATTCCACTGTAGTTTGCTGGATCATATCTGTCCCCATTCTTGTAGATGGGTGTTATGAGGCCTTCACTCCAGGCCTGAGGAAAGGAGCCCGCACTCAGGATAAGGTTGAATAGTCTTGCGAGTGCCTCATGTATTTCCTGGGGGCTGTATTTGATCATCTCTGGCAGGATGCCATCGGTACCGCTAGCCTTCGTACATTTTATTAGCTTTGTTCTTTCTCTTATTTCCTGCACCGTGATTGGTGTATCCAGAGGGTTTTGAGAGTCCTTGATTGTCTCCTCCATGTCCTTCAATTTTGCGGCTATTTGTTTCTGCTCCATGGTTCGGGCATTTTCTGGGATGTCTTTGTAGAGGTCCCTGAAGTAGTGGAGCCAGATGTGGCCATTTTGGATATGAAGAGGGCTATTTTTAGGCTTTGCACTGATATGGTTCCAGGTCTCCCAGAATGAGTTGTCTTGGAGGGAGTCCTCCAGCTGTTGGAGTTTGTGGGAGATGTGGCTCTGTTTTTTCCGCCTGAGGGTGTCTTTGTATTGTCTCTGTAGGTGGTCATGGGCTTCCCTTAGGTCCTGGTTGTTGGCGTCTCTGTGTTTTTTGGTTAGAGGCTGCCCTTAGCGAATTACGTAGAGCCTTGCATTCACTGTCAAACCATTTTTGGGACTGTTTATTTGTGGATCTCTTGAAGTTGGTCTGCTTGAGGCCTGCTAGTACTGCCATGGTATGTAGGATGTTACTGAAGTCCTTCACTGCATGGCTGACACCTTGTTGGTTTGGTTCATATGGGTTGTTATAAAAGTTTGTCAGCAGTTCTTGGATTTTGGCAGTTTTGGTCATGTTGGTGTATTCGTTGGCAGACTGTTTGGGCCATTTGAAGGGTGGTGGCAGCTTGTAGAGACCGGTCTGGTAAAGCTGCTGTGGGGTTGGTTTGTCGGTGGATTTCAGGTACAGCAGGATTTGGCTGTGGTCTGACAGGTGTGTTTCAGGGGTGACTATGAGGGCATTGATGTTTATGGGATCTGTGTCTGTGACAGCATAATCTACCACACTGCTGCCTACGTGTGAGTTCATAGTGAATCTCCCAAGAGAGTCACCCCTGGTTCGCCCATTCATTATGTATAGGCCGAGGCTCCGACACAAGTTCACCAGGGCTTTCCCGCTTTTGTTTACTGTCTTGTCATAGCTGTTTCTTGCTGTCTGCATTGGTTGCTGGTAATAGCTCTCTCCTCCAAGTATGTATGTGTTTCCCTCAGAGGGCAGATAGTCCTTCTCTGTGCCTGTTCTGGCGTTAAGGTCTCCATAGATGAGTACTCTGCTCTGAGACTGGAAGTGGCTGGCTTCTCTTTGTAGGACCTCATCGATATCAGGTTTGTAGTAAGGGGACTCTATTTGGGGGATATATGCTGCACACAGGTACATGTCAGACTGAGAGGGGAGAATGTAGCTCTTTATTTTGATCCAGATGTGGTTGTCTCCTCGTTTGATAGCTTTAATGTGCTCTTTAAGCTCCTCCTTGTACCAGATTAATATGCCTCCTGAACGACGACCCTGTTTAACGTTCTTGTTTTTTTGTGAAGATGCAGAACATTCCCTGTATCCCATGGGTGCAAGAGATTCATCCTCTGCCCGGGTCCATGTCTCCAGGAGGATTTGAATATCAATGTTTTCAAGTCTCTTTTTAAAGTCTGGATCATTTGTTTTGCATCCAAAAGCTGAGGCATTCAGCCCTTGAATGTTCCAGCAACTGATAATAAGTGATGTCATTTTGAGTCTGTATACCTTGTAATGAGCAGGGATTGTCATAGGACTCAATATTATCGGGGTGTCGCATCCGTATACTATATAAAGTGCTACACAAAGTCCTGATTTCTGCCGTGTTTCTGCCCTCCCTTGTTCCGTGTTGCCATTGTGGGTCAGGCGGTTTCCTCTGCATTTGTTGTGTTTGTGGGGGCTCTCTTTGGTAACGCTTTATTGGAGTTTGCCATCTGTGTGTTGGATTAGGTCTTTCTTGGGGTCTCTGAGGTCTATTAAGTACCATTTTCTTAAACTCCTTTGCAAGGAGGCTGACTCCTTGTTTGCTAAGGTGCTTGTTGTTGTACAGGTGGTGGGTTGTGATTGTGGTGTGCTGTGCCAGTTGTATGCCTGGTGAGGATCTGAGATTGGAGGCCAGCTCTGCACTAATTTGTTGGATTGTCTGGTGAGAGATATCTTTTCTTAGGAGCAGGGAAGAGAGGATAGTCTTTGTATTGGGGAATTTCAGCTGTGCCCTTTTTGCAATTTGTGACAATTTGTCTGTGGTGGTTTCTTGGTCTATGGTGTTTTGTTTAATGTCATTGGTGCCGGTGTGCAGGATGAGATGTTTTGGGTCAGTGAAATAAGGCTCATTAATGACCCCTGCTACTTGTTCAATAGTTGAGCAGGTGATTTTAATGACATTCTTTTCTGGAAAGAGTCTCTTTGTGTCCAGGTATGTCCCATTAGAGTATAATCAGCACAATGTCAGGACTGTGATGTTTATAGGAGCCATTTGCTTGTTGTTTAGGCTTGGGCTCTGGAGTGTTGGGTGGGGCAGTCTTGGCAGCATTTGGGAGGGGGTCTGGCTGGCTGTGGCTGGGGTTTTGAGTGAGGCTGTGTTGGTAGCATTTGGGGAGGTATCCAGCTGGCTGTGGTGGTCTTTGGTGTTTACTGTATCTTGTATGTGGTGTACAGTGCTGTCCTCAATCAGCGCAGGACTTGTGGGAACCTTTGTACATTTTGTTGTCACCTCTTCTTTTGGCTGATTTAATATCTGTATTTTCGGGATCTCCTCCTTAAACTGTGAATTCTCCTCCTGCAGTTGTTGAAGAGATGCTTTGATTTCACACAGAGCTTCAGTGTGCTCAGATTTCAGCCTGGCTAGTTCTTCTCTCAGTTGGTCATTTGCATTTTTCACACCTTGGCTTCTTTGAGTCTGTTCTCTGAAGAGAGTGAAGTCTCTTTCTAGATTAGACAGACAGTCTCTGAGGGTCTCTAGGGAGGGGTGTGTTTGAGAGTCTCTGGGGGGGAGTTGTTCTCCCTGTTTTGTAGTTTGATCCTCACATTTTTGTGTAGCAGGGTTATTTATGGTTTTATAGTTTCCTGCTTTCTCTCTGATATGGGGGAAGAGCTTCTCAAATTCCTCCAGTCTGCATTTAGCACCTTGGATCAGGATGGTTCCACTGTTATAAACACTGATGGCATGGCCGTTTCTAGGCGTAGGTCTTATCCAAGCACAAAAAATATGTTAATGAAGAATTCCAATTACGTTTGGATTTAGAAGGTGCCTTTTAATTCATTGTTTTTAGCATATTTTTTGTGCTTGGATAAGACCTAATAAAATTGATTATTGATTTCACTTTACGTGGAATGTGATGAGTATTTACTTTCATATTATATGTCTTTGGATTGGGCATCTTTCCTTGTGGTGTTAGTCCATCTCTTCATAAGGTATTCTCAGCAATGCTTTTATTCTTTATTAAGATATTCCCTAAGAAGGATTTAAACAATAATGCTGGCCAGCTTTCCTGCTCGCTACACAGTTTTTTGGCAGTTGGACAGTGCAACTGCCATTTGCTAAGTGCTTTTGAAAATAAATATATCCCTGAGAATCCCCCATGAAGAGAAGGACTAGTCCAAAATCTGTCGCTTCTGTCAGATTTCTACTACTTACTGTAAGTGACAGCAACATAAGAGAAAAGTAATTTATGGCTCATTATACTCTGCAAAAAACGTACTACTTATTTGTATATGCTTGCACATACTTTAAATTTTACAATTTTTCACCATAGTGCCCCTTTGAATGAAATAAAAACACAAAAACGGAAAAAGTCCTTTAACTACTTGACCACTGAGGGTTTTTCCCCTTAAAGACCATAGCAATTTTTTCCTCTAAGCGCTCCTCCCTTTCTTTCACCAATAACGTAATCACTACTTATCACAATGAAGTGATCTACAGTGCTGCCCATAATTATTCATACCCCTGGCAAATTTTGACTTAAAGTTACGTTTATTCAACCAGCAAGTCATTTTTTGGCGGGAAATGACATAGGTGTCTCCCAAAAGGTAATAAGACGATGTACAAGAGGCATCATTGTGGGGAAAAAAAATCAGCTTTTATTTACATTTGAGCAAAAAGTGTCCAGTCCAAAATTATTCATACCCTCCACAAACTCTCACAGTCTGTGGGAAAATCCAAAGTTTTCCAAATAGTCCAAGCTGTTCTAAAGCCTCCCTATTTATGACACCTAAATGAAATATATATGTTTTTTCCAAGACTAACTTGGCTTTCATTGTATGGCATTTTTTCCCTCGAACAATTTTGTTTTCTATGCATTTTAATAGGAAAAAGAGGAAAAAATAGAAAAAACATTATTTCTCAGTTTTACAAATTCCAGTTTAAAAATAAAAAGTGCTATTGTAAATAAAAAACATAAATTTTGTTTGGCTGTGTCTACTCTATATCTCAAAACCTAAATTACATTCCCGCCACAATTTATGGTGAATATATTTGATTCTGAAATAATGCTACAATGTGTATTTTTCACTACCGTGTTTCCCCGAATTTAAGACATTCCCTGAAAAGGTATGAACTGAGAAAATAAAAGTATTTTTATGGTAAAAATCAATCTTATTGGCTCAGGGAACATATATTTACTTTCACCAATTAGTGCTGCAACAGATAGTGCCAGAGGTGTGCACAGGAGCAAGCCCAATTGTGTGCAGCTGTGCTTCAGCTACAAACGTACATCTACGTCCTCGTGGCTTAGATGAAGTCACATAGGACGTATATCTACTGTAGTGGTGGATAAAGTAGTTAAAGAGCTATTCTTTTTCAGCAGTGCTGAAAGGAAAAAAGAGTTGACACTAAAAGTTTTATACATAAATGGGGCTTCCTCCAGCCCCACCCGCAAGGATCGCTCCCACGCCACCGTCCTCCAATGTCTGCAGCTCCGGTATCATGTCCCGTCAATTCTGTCAGTCGCGGCCAGTCTGCGCAAGAGACGTTCATTCTTTTAATGTAATGTTCCCACGACAATATTCCCGGAAATAATCCCACGCCAATATCCTCTATCTTGCAACCTTGATTGAAGACTTTTATTAAAGATCCCTACCCGCCTCCGTCACACACGACGCCCTGCTGCAGCTCTTCGCATCCTGAGCTATACTAGCCTGCATGGTCCATAGTATGGGGAGCTCTGGAGGAGAGTGGCGGCCAAGCCTCCCCCTCTCCCCAAACCCCTTCTCCAATCCATAGACAAGGGGCTCTTTCTTATTTTTATTTATTTATTTATTATATTTATAAAGCGCCAACATATTACACAGTGCTGGACATTAGTTAAGATTACAGACAATATTTTGGGGTGACATACAGCAATAAGACATTACAGGAATACATGCAAACCAGATCACACAGCATAGTAAGAGTACAAGGTAATGCTTAGTCAGTCACTGGATGAGAGCATGCAAGTCGAATTCACTAAAGAGTCCACTCAGATCCATAGGATGGGTGTACGGTAATAGAGGTGCATGAACAGGTAGGAGACATAAGGAGGAGGACCCTGCGCGAAGGCTTACAATTTAGAGGAGGAGGTAGGGGCAACGGCACCCTGGGGCGGTTCATGGTGGCATCGGGGAGTCCATACACAAACAATCTGATCCGGGACTCAACCCTTTAGAACAGCCTTTCTCAGCCTTTCTACCCCGGAGGAACCCTGCAAATAACTTTGGGATATCAGGGAACCCCTGCAAACAATTTTTTGATCTCGAAGAACCCCTGCATTTATTTTGGAGGAGACATGGTCTTTAAAAGTATGTGTGGCTGTTTATTTTACTACCCCCATTACACTACCACTCATTATACTGTCTCCTGACCCCCCAATTTAGTGCTTCTTGTTGAAGTATCACCTATTATAATGTGCTCTATTATACTACCCTCACGATAGGGGAAAATGCCAAGGAACCCTTGCAGAGTACTCGAGGAACCCTGGGGTTCCAGGGAACCCTGGTTGAGAAAGCCTGCTTTTGAAGATTATATTCTGAATTTATTTCAATATTCATGCGGTTATACAGCAAAAAGAAAGCTTTCTGTTTGCTGTATAGCCGCCTGAATATGGAAAGAAATTCAGAATATCTTCTAAAGGGTTGAGTCCGGATCAGATTGTTTGTGTATGGACATCATTTGCATTGGAGGATTGATGAACCTCCTATTGTGGTCTGTGACTCCCCATGATATATGAAGCAAGGTCTGAGGCCCGTGGATATCCTATTGTAGCCCTCTCCCCAGGAGAAATACGTATAGGGGTACAAAGTACCCCTTACCCATTTCCACGAAGGGTTAAACGAAATAAGAACACGACAATGAGAAAGGTCCTTTAAAAATCTTTTTTAAGCAGAAATACTTACCTGTACCTTTAAAAAAAAAATGTTTCAGCGCCAATATCCTCATAAAAGTCCAGCGCCAATATCCTCTATATTGCGACCTTGATTGAAGATCTCCGCAAACCGCACAACCACCGCTGCTCCCCGCACAGCTCTAGCTATACTAAGTATAGCTAGAGCCAAAGCTTCTTTGAATTTGGCTCAAAGGCTTGGAGCCAAATTTAAAGATGCTTTGAGCTCTGCTATACTAAATATACTGTAGCTAGAGCTCCGTCTCCCTCTGTGGCTTTCTGCTCTCCTCCCCGCACACCGCACCTATCGCCCCCACCTACACTGGCACCCTGGAGCACCCATAGCGCCCTGATATCTGGGACTCCAAGATGCCACCATGATACCCCCCCCCACAGTGTCGTAAAACCCAACCTCCTCCTGGTGCACCTGGCGGTGTGGAAGTGCCCCTTGTCCATGGATTGGAGAAGGGCTCTGGGGGGAAGGTAGAGGCTTGGCCGCCCCTCTCTCCCAGAGCCCCCCCTCCCCAAACCATGGAAGCTCAGAGTGCAAAGCCCCACGCGGCGGGGCTATGCATTCTGGCTATCCCAGCCCGCATGGGGGACGAGGGGTTAAGGAGGTTCAGGATTTTTTTTTTATATTTCCCACACTCTGAGCATATAAAAATATATATATATACGTTAATATAATATCTGTCATTTTAGCGCAGTGACTTTGATACTTTTTTTCTTCTAACTTTAACATCGATTTTCTCAAAAAATGAACACTAGGAATTGTTGGTGAACGGTTCCCTCCCCTGTACAGTAGCCAGATGTTTCCTCCTCCCTCCCCAGTACAGTAGCTAGCGATTCCACAGACTGCAGTGGGACAAAGGAGGGGAGGGTGGATAAATGTCATCTTCACCCCCTGCCCCCTCGCAGCTGTGCAGCCAGAGGCTGTAGCCTATCCAGCATCTGCCTCGGCCCAGATCTGGCTGTACCACTCAAAAAAGTCCTCCTCAGAGAGTAGCTGATTATCCAGTCAGCCTTTTTTTCCCTTTTGGGCCGGTTTCCACTACGCGCAGATTGGATGCAGAAAAACTGACTCCAATGAATGCCTATGAGAAAATCTGCATCAGAAAAATCACGTTTACTGGAAACAGGCTCATAGGCATTAATTGGAGTCAGTTTTTCTGCGTCCATTCTGCATCCAATTTGCATGTAGTGGAAACAGCACTGCACATCGAGAAAGACCGGGCACTTATCACTAAAACTGCTTTAATCCCATCTTCATGCCACAAATATTAAATTTACACCAGTCACATATAGGTAAAACAAACCTGGGTTGATGGAAGTGCTGGGGCGTTCAAGGCTCGGGTGACCAGGGGGGTGGTTGGACGGCACTACAGCCATTTCATGCCTGACTGGCGCTTGCTTCCGTGCCTGTCCTGTAACGAGATGGCGCTGTGAAGCTTCCTAGATGGAGTTCGCAAGGTGCGCCTTCAGCGCTCGTTATTGGGGGAAGGGGTTGAGGAAGGGTGTGAAAGGTGAATGGGCGGGGACTCGCTGTCCAGCGGTGAGGCAGTGATAAGAGGCAGCATAATACTTGTCGTGCAAGCTTATGCTGTGTGACAATTTGACATACACAAGGCATTGTCATGCATAGTGATACATAGTGGCAAACATTATTAAAGGTGCTTAAACTGGAAATAGCATTTTAACCAAATAAGATAAACAATCATTCGTAGTGTACATATGTGAAACCTCATGCAAATATGAGTAAATCTGCCGAATGTGATGTTAATGGGGCACGGGTGGCTCCTGCCTTTTATTCTTTTCCCACATCCAATAAAATTCAATAATTTTTTAAGAATAACCTTCTAAACCCCTCTAAAAGGGCAGAGGGTATAACTGTGTCCACAAGAAACCAATGGGGGTGTATTCCCCTCCAAAACAGTTGATGAAGCCAAAAATGTCTCTGTTGTCTGCAGGGACTCAAAATGGGTACATATTGAGCTTTGGGCTAATAAATTTAGCCATATTAGAACAGCAGGGGGAAAAAAGAAAAATCATGTTATGGTGGAAAGAGAAGTCCCAATGTAACCATTGATGTTAGGGCTAAAGCTCACCGTGATGAATGGGGAGGGTAAAGATGGACCCCAACCAGATGGAGGGGGGGGGCATTGCTTTTTGGATGGTGGCTGTGGGGATGGTGGGCACATTGCTGCCCCCATATAGTTGTACATGTTGCAATGCAAAGGATGCAGGATCGCGCTGACCACTAATGGGGTCAGAGCATTATTAATTTTGAAAAAGACAAGGGGGAGTAAAGCCCCCAACTGTGGGTGAGGCCCAGAAATTGGACACCAATAGCGAATGGGATAACTATAGGCATTAATCAGGGGATGGCCAAACATGAATTCTCCAGGAGGAAACGTGGGAGTAGTCCACCTGTCCCAGGTCCATCGAACACAGGGTTGCTATGGATCGAGAAAGCAGGACCGTTCCAATCTGTCATTGAGACCCAACGGTCCCATAGCCTCTGTGCGCAAAATCACTCGCAACTCCCGCCAGGTCAGTTGGCGATCACAGTCGCCCCCTCTTCGGGAGGGGGAGACATGCAAGAGGCCTGCGAACCTCAAGCATTTCGCCTTGCCGCCGTGCACCTCCCTTACGTGTTCGATGAGCAGCAGCCCTTTCCTTACTTGATGGATTTGAAGTGTTCACCCACCCTCTCCTTTAAGGTTCGGTTGGTTTTGCCCATATGATAGAAGTTGCAGGGGCAGAACATATCATAGGAAACAAATTTCGTTTAGCATGTGATAAAGGCCCTTACCTCCCATTGAACCCCACCCATCCGGTAATTAGTGCCCTCCCACATATTGGGACAAAATTTGCAGTTGCCGCATCTATGGTTGACCCTGAGGCGTCCAACTGTTAACCAATTTTGTGTTGGAGGTAAACGAAATTCGCTACGGGTGAGAACGTCCCCCAAAGTGGGAGCTCTTCTAAAAGCAACTCTGGGTGGGTTGGGTAAAACCTTATGAAGAGTAGAGTCCCTTGTTGTGACTGACGAGTTTCTTTTGATAATCTGTGTCAACTTCCTTGACATGGGGGTGTAATCAAAGGTGAAGGGGCCTCTTTTTCTAGTCTTG